>NC_061100.1:142252359-142264859 GCF_015104395.2 Macrobrachium nipponense | reverse complement strand
CACGCTACAACATATTTGGAATCTTCAAAATCTTCAAAATGTTAAATGTTTGTTTATATGATTAAAATTACGTGTGCGTACTTTACCAAACGTACATGACAAATTACTTACATCGAAGACCGTTCATCGGAAAGCCTCCTTTTAATTATCTTTTACCAGTGACATTCGTCACTTCATACATAATAAGGCACCTACTGATTTACGTATGTCGTATATATATATAGTAAATAGACCAGTGTTCTTACTATGTACGTAGCTTCATCATAAAAACGAATTTTGAATAAATGAATAGACAACAGTTGGAAACACCTTAGCATACTTATTGTCACAACAAAGAACTCCATGGCAAACCATTGCTGAATTGGTGAAGACTGTTGTTGAAACCCTTTTGGCTGCTTTTGTTGAAGCAAAGGTATGGTAAGTGGAATTGGGGTCGGCACAGGGCCACCCAGGAGATTTGGTTGGTCCTTTCTTATAACACCTTTGAATGAAACTGCCTTCATAAAGCAACGAAAGTTCTAAAAATTTATAACCGCCCGAGTATAGTATATCATATATACATTGAATGACGTAAGAAAATAAGCTCGAGTTTCTAACCATTTATTCTTCAAAGAATGTTGACAGTCATGTATTGTTTTAACAAAACATTGAAAGAATGTCTTGAGTCATGCTGCAGGCTTACTCTTATGCTGAATATCTGATCCACTACCTGTCATTTGGACATTTTCGTGTCAAGCGTTGCGGTAAGAATAGTATTCCAAACATTTTTCCTGCTCTCTTCTACTAAATTTCATCTAATGATTTATTTTTTCTTTTAATCTTGAAACCAGGAAAAAATAAGGTTAATTTTTGAAGGTTAAAAATGTAATCGCAAAATGGGATGCCAAAGGAAACAGACGGTGAGAGAGAGAGAGAGAGAGAGAGAGAGAGAGAGTCGAGAGAGAGAGAGAGAGAGAGACCCACTTCATAGGTTAAAACGCCCGTACCATCATCCACCCATACGAGCATGTAGCCGACGTACAATGAAGAACGCAATTGCTTAAAAAGTGACCAAACGCACGCTTTTATCACGGACCAAGTCACTCACCGCCAAACATTGAGCAACAACGCTGTCAAATACAAAGTCACGAGGGACTTGTGCAAAATGAGAGTTGAACTTGCTTTCGTACTCTCCGGAAGAAACTCTCGTGTTCGCGGTGTGTATAAGTAAGGGTGTCAGATGTACGGGTATCATATGTTTTCACTAGATTGCTTGTTTAGGATCGCTTGTACTCGTGAGCTTTCATTATCACTAAATGCTAGCGTAATACAAGAAAAAAAATTAAACGGTAGAGAGAGCATGTATGTATGTATGTATGTATATATAAAGTGCATCATTTGAACATGGACGATAAATTACGAGGCAAATGGAAAGTGACGTAATAACACCAAATATAACACTTGCAAAATACTCTTTTTCTTCATCAAGTATTTGTACCAAACTACTGACACTAAAACCACTAAATACTGCAATTGGTTTGACTTTCAGCCCTTGAGAGAAACGTATCTTTTGCTCTGCTAAGTTCCATTCCTTTTCTCGTTCCGTTTGCTAGAAGAAATGGAGCAACTGTAAGTGACCTTGGTTAGAAAATTTCGAAAGATAATGGACTGATCAAAATCCACTTGGCGTTAGGTAATAGGGAAACAATCTGTTTCGATTGTTAAATCATGTATAATTCTGCAAGTCAACTTAATGTATATCTCATATCCACTCACACATCTGAGCGACTTTGCATGAACTGAAACTACAGTTAGAAGAACTGCAGTTTCGGTTCTTAAGCATTTTTAAAGGATTCTTACTTATTGTTTGGTAGTGACATTTTATTTTCTTCAAACTACTGATTACATGCAGTAATGATGTTTTGCTTGTTAATGGCTTTGATATTTGGTTTGTTTTTCTTTTTTATGTCTCTATTTAACTATTTTGCTTTGTACCCCGAAGAAGTGTACTAGGCAATAAACGAAAGCGTTTGGCACCTGCTCTTTGATTTTCACCTTTCCTGTGGTTGTCTGTGCATGAACTGATACGTTCATACGTGAGAAGACTTACTTAAGCAGTCACAATCGAAAGCGCTTTCATTTTCGTTTTCCCACAGGCCTCTGATAGATCTTAATCGACAATGTAAGTGGGAACAACTTTCATCGACATGAGAAAAATGTTCCTTACATTGAACTGGCAATTCCTCACATAGCTCGAAAAGCAGATTTTGAGTGAAGATAATACGAAGTCTCACCAAGTGACAATCATAATTTTACTGAGATTCAAGTGTAGTTTGATCATCGAAATGAGTCGTAATGACGAAATTAATTAGATTTTCATAGAGAATACATACATAGTTTGTGTGTGTGAGTGCGTGTGTATTAAAGCAGACCATTGCAAAGGAATGACAACCAACGCTAAAAAACGATCCACTTCAACTATTAGCATTTAGGTCACTTGAGACATACCCTTCATTAAGGAAAGAAGAAACACAGCACGATTTATTCAAAGCACTTTAGCAACGTGTTCTAAGACTGTGGCCAACCACTGGTCTTGCTTCTGAGGTCTCCAACCCTCTTATTATCCGGACGAAGCAAACGAGAAGAGAGTTGTACCGAATGCCGTGTAAAATAAAAAGAACAATAAAACAAGCTCTAATTGTCTTGAATATCCATTAAGTAAACAACGACATTATGAGGACTGTCTTCAGGCTCCTCCCTCCTCCTCCTCCTCCTCCACCTTTTCGTTTGAGAGGAGTTCGACCACACCCTCCTCGAAACGACATCTTTTCCAGTCCTCGCGAACGGACAATTGAAGGACACTGAATTATATCTCCTGGAGGTTTTAGAAGGAAAGACAAGTTTTTTATTTTTCTGTTTTTGCTCTCTTCCTCTACTAACAAGAAAGAATAATATTTCAGCATCGCTTTGCTGCCTATTACTATAGGCCTACAAAGGTAGAAAATAGAAAATTATTACAGGAATCAAAGATGATTAAAACACAAAATTAGCCTTAACCTTAGATTATAGTCTCTCTCTCTCTCTCTCTCTCTCTCTCTCTCTCTCTCTCTCTCTCTCTCTGCCTGTGTTAGATACGCAAATTATAGGGGAAAATTAATGCATACACAGAAAAAACTGTGTGTGTATGTGTGTGAGTGTAAGTGTGCAAATACGCAACACAAAATGAGAGCAGACCTGCCACCGGACACAGACCCCACCCAAATTGCGCAACATAAGTTAATGCTTTCTACCACAATCTTTCAGATGGAGCGGAAAGAATTGCCTTACACCAGGGGATGGGGGGAGGGGAGGGAGCGGAGATGGTGGTGGTGTCCCTCGACACTAGAAGGTAATCCCAAGAATGTATTCTCGAGGCCGACATCTAAAGGACCCATATTAAAAGAAACGTATTATTCATGAGGCATATGATTAGGGAAGAACATTGAGGAAGCCGCTTTGGCAATTAGATGTAGGAAGTAGGGACGAAATGTTGTCAACAAAGATCGGAAGCAGACGCAATATTATATATGATGCAAAAGACTGTATAACTTACCGCAGAAAATACTATGATCGTAATGATACTAAAAATATATTATAGCTGCCAGAAATGGTTCGATTAACTGTTCTACGCCTAACTGACAGATACATTACACATTGCTGAAAACAACAAACACAAATTTTAAGTTCAAAAGCAGCAGCCAAACAGCGACGTGGAATAAATATATAAAAAGACAATATACTCAACAACAGTGTTAATTCTTGAAAATAAACGAACTGTTTATATTCATGATCAACACAGAGAGAGAGAGAGAGAGAGAGAGAGAGAGAGAGAGAGAGAGAGAACCACGCCCATCAGGGGCATCCTATAGGAACTCAAGGGCTTCTAAAACAAGATGATTAAGTTGGCTAGTACGTGAACGCCAGGGGCGATGCCGAGAGAAACGTTGAAGTGTTGGGAAACCTGATGTCGACGACGCCTTTCCAGTGCTAAAAATGGAGGTCGATACCAGAGAAAAAAAATAGATCGGTATTATCAAAACAATCAGGATTATCACGAGAGTATGAACACCAGAAATGGCAGTTGTAGCAGTAATGGAAAAATAATAGTGACAGGTTGATCGATGGCTGTTAATTGCCGTTGCAACGATTGTGATCATGAAGATGGTGCACTGATATACCCAGCGCCACACTAATACAAAGATTAGCGTATCTATGATTTCCACACCTTACCATAGAATTTACGTTTGTATCAACGATTTAATCATCAATTACCAAATCACTGAGTCACCTCGGTGGTCGCGGGTTCGATTCTCGGCCATTCCATTGAGGAGTGAGAGATGTGTATTTCTGGTGATAGAAGTTCACTCTCGACGTGGTTCGGAAGTCACGTAAAGCCGTTGGTCCCGTTGCTGAATAACCACTGGTTCCATGCAACGTAAAAACACCTTACGAACAAACAAACAACCAAACCAAATCACTGAGGTACTACTCTGACTCACACCATTACAGTTTAGGGAATTTGTTATTCTCATTTATTTATAAACTAATGGATTTGGAAGTGGGACATAAAACCAATATGAAAGGGAATAGTGAAAATAATGGTATAACCTGAAAATTACGAAAGAAAAAAGGCAAGATGTTTTGACCCGTCCAATTGATCGGATACAAACAGTTATGCAAAAGTTGTTATACATAAAAAGAATAAGTGATAAAAACTGGGAGGATACTTGGGTGTTTTTTAACGACTGAAAATTGGTGGTGTCGTCTGCAGAAGTTGGGTTCTGTATCAGGAATCTTCTTCTACCAAACATTAATTCTTCTTTCCGCTTTTAGTTTGGTGGTTTCGTATATGCGTTTCTCTCTCTCTCTCTCTCTCTCTCTCTCTCTCTCTCTCTCTCTATCTCTCTCTCTCTCTCTGTTCATATTTTTTAGGATGTTCGCCTCCAGTTGTTCAAGTTTGCCTCTTCAACTTGTTTATGGCTGTTTCTACTTCTCATCCCCACCAAAGCCACGCCCTGTGTCCTTAAAACGAAGCCCAACGCAACACGAAACCGTTCAGACAAAAAGAAGTAAAAATGGAAAAGAATCCCACCAAAAACTAGACAGCATAAAACGCATCTTGAAAACTCAAGGACTACTGATTGCACATCCCACATCGTAAAATACACTACAAATTTAAAATTCTTAGAACAAGGTCCATCTTAGTAACACCGGGTAAAATTAAGATACGCACTTGATAGATACTTGCGGACACGCGCACTCATATTCCTAGCTAAGATATTGATCATATCCCTTAGATGGAACGACAGCACCGCCAATTTCAAAGAAGAATTTATTTCTAAGCTGAATTTTTTTAAAGGGATGAGGATGATACCCGTTCTCAGCAAAGGTGCCCATGTTGATTTATATCACGATGTATTTGGCGTTCTATGAAGGTGATCCATCCACATGTTGAACAAAGGCAGAATTATATACTCTGACCGCTGAAAGGTAATATATATATATATATATATTATATATATATATATATATATATATATATATACTATTATATATATACATTTATATGTGCATGCATATATATATTTAATTTTATACAGGGGTGTAAAATATACAAACTTGTGCATATATCCGTAAATATTCTGAAAAGATCCTTTCTTGCTTTTACAATTATATACTGAAAATAAATGTAACGTAAATACATCTTACACGTGAATATAACACATATCAGAATGTGTATATTGTTATATATATATATATATATATATATATATATATATATATATTATATCTATATATATGTATATATATATATATATATATATATATATATATATATATGTGTGTGTGTGTGTGTGTGTGTGTATCAATATATATATATATATATATATATATATATATATATATATATATATATATATATATATAATAAATATAATGTCTTACAAAAGAGAAATGATACGTCAAACTCGTAGCCATGGTTTATATCTACTGGCAGCAGTAGAAGCGGTAATATATTTTCCAGATCCCGAAGGAATCGTTTCTTTCGTGCAGAAATAATTTTGAACACAAAGGGACACAAGGAACGACGAGTTATGAATCGAGGGATGAATCGAGGGCAGATTGGTTATGCACTGAACACCTCTAAAAAGGAGAATGTGTATTGACACCTACTCTAGACCTAAGAGCAATGTAATAAATATAATCAAACTTGCAAACATACATCCATAATTTTAGCTTTCATTGCGCTTATTAGTTTTCAAACTGTTTTCTTTCTTAATAGAATTACCAGGTAGCAGTGGAACCTCCAGTGTCTTGTTCATTTGGATTGTTTGTGTCAATACCTGTTCTAATTATTGCATAATAATGACTCCAACATTCTTGTGAAGGACAATTTCTACACGTGCAGCCTCAGAGTGCATGATCTGACCTTCGACTGAACAAAGAAAAAAACGAGAGAGAGAGAGAGAGAGGAGAGAGAGAGAGGGGGGGGTGCTTGCAAAAGTGAATGAAAAGGATCAACCTGCAACATATTCATCCGTAACACTACAAGCAAATTATATATATATATATATATATATATATATATATATATATATACGTATGTCTGTGTGTGTGCGTGCGCGCTTGCGTACCGATGCATCCAATGAGACTCAGAAAATCCTTGAAACAGCCCAGCTTTCAATCACGACCCAATAATAGCTTCTTAGGGAGAAAAAAATGATCTGCCGACTTTCCCAAGTGAATCTCGTTTTCTCTGGAAGAGGTGAAAAGGAGTTGCACGACGGGTTCATACATTTCGAATAACGGCAAACGAAAGAAAATTTGGAAACGACGAAGGTGAAAATGATGGAGAAGATGGATGATGCCGACGTGGATGATGCTGCGGTCTTTCCACATTTGGAAAATTTCAAACGTTTTCCAGTGCGTTACCTTCAATATTATTGAAGCCAGAGCTGTGAAGTCACGATCGAGTGAAATGGAATGCAGGCCACAGACATTTTTCTGCTACTTCTTGAAGGAAAAAATCTGGATCCTGGTTGCGAGTTAGCCATTCTGAATTTCTTTTGTTAAACTGTCCATCTTCCAGTTTGTGATAAGAATAGTTGGTTTTACCCACAAGTGTACCATTTACATAAACAATTATTTTTAGAATGCAATAATATATGTTAAATATGATATCAAACGATTATCCTTATGTAAATCAAAGCATAAGCAATGAAACATTCGCATGAATGTCGAACAAAACCAAACTAACACTTAAATTGTACTGCTATGCTACAGAATAACAAAAATAATGCAAGTCAGAAAGATTCCATGAAAAATGAAAACATCGCAATAAAGATCTGACTAATTCCAAGACGTTAGTTTGAATAATGGAGCTTTAAACTGCTGCAGAGAATAGACCTGAAAATTCATTCGACTTTACTATGGCCAGAAATGTATTGCGTACCATGTTTGAGGTTTGACTCTTGTTTAATCTCTCTGCGCTCTCTCGCGCATTCTCACCTTCTGTCCATCGTGGGACTCTGTTTTGCGTAATGATTCTCTCCTTCAAGAAAAGATAATAAATGAAATCTCTTTAGCAAAGCCACGCCTACCCGGTCCACTCTACCGTGACCACACCTTTTGCCCGATCACGAATACCCAACCCCACCTATTTGACCCCGAAATCTAAAAAAAAACAATAATAAATAAAAAAAAATTTTCTTCGAGTCACGCGCAGGCGCAACAGTGTTGCCGCATATTCGAGCCTATTGTCGAGTACAATACCCGAATTGTTATTAGAGACACCCGCAATCCGTTCGCATTCACACCTGTTCCCCAGGTTACCTTCATGACTTTTGTGGGTCATTTCTTTTCTTTATCTTTTACCCACAATCTTGGCCTGTGAATAGGCTGAGTTGACAGGCAGTTCAATCTCATTTATTGTTTAAAACACTCCCAGTCAAAAATGACTGTCAATCTTCGTTCTAGGTGCTTACATTAACTGATAGTAATTCTATGTATAATAATAATGGTCGTTAAAACAAAACTTGATGTTCAATCATACAAGCATTCAACTTTCTCTACGAAAATTTTATAATATTTCTAAATATCTGGAAATGGTCAGGATACACAACATGAATTTATGAAATTAGTAACAAATTATTTATAATAATATATATATATATATATATATATATATATATATATATATATAGTATATATATATATTTATATATATATATATATATATATATATATATATATATATATATATTATATATATATCTTCGTAACACATGAGATGCTTAAAAGCAAACTTAAATGGCGAGGAAATAGAATCGTTAGTAAATAATTAATAGCATATGATAAAAAATATACAATACAATTTTAATAATGACGCAAAACTGTCTATAAGTAATTATTGACAAATGAATAATCGTGAATAGAAAAAAAAATAAAACTAAATATAAGTGCTTGGCAACTGATACTACTAAATAAACAGATATGAAACTGATTATATTATATGTAATAGTAAAATATAAAACGTAAATATACTGACATAATCTTATAAGTCAGTACATAAATAAACGAGATAATAATTCAGGAAATGAGTCTAATAAATACACTTGTACAGGTCATCAAAGGAAATGAAAGTGTGCTTTTGGCGTACCCTGCTCCCCTACCCGACTTCTAGCCCATAAACCGCCCCCACACCAAAGCCAAATAAAAGCCACCCCTATCCATCCATGTACCTCACACAATTATGACCCAAACATTTTTTCTTACATAAGAAAAAAAGGGGGGGTTGGTATATAGACTAAAAATGGGGGTGAAGACAAAAGGGGAAGATGACGCCTGGATGGTTATGAAGTAACCGATGGGAAGAAGAGTAACCAGAAGAAACGGGGTAAACAGTGAAGTAAGAGTTCCTATCGACACAACTATGCAGGAGGAATGTTGTCGAAAGTGAACGTAATTGCGATACAAGAAACAGAAACATCCGATGTCGAGGCAGATGAATGAACTGACGGATGAAGAAGTATATGAAGAGATTGAGAGTGAGAGAGGGACACTGCTAAGAGAATAATAGCGGAAGAGAACATTCTCTTCTGAATACGGTCAGTGGTCAATAATTCATGCAGTGTGAGACTAAGTAATATATATATATATATATATATATATATATATATATATATATATATATATATATATATATATATATTTACTAATTTACTGGCACTGACCACCTTTTACGTCACAAGACATTGGTAGTTAACAGTGAATGGTTCCTTCTGTTGGGTGGAAGGGTGGTGTACAATGCCTTCCGTTTGGTCTTGATGGGATGCCTAACTGGATGCTAATCATTCACGCCGTACTTCCTTACGCCACAATTCCCTCTGAACAATGACACTACGTGGAAACAAATAACCAGAAACATTGAATAAACTCCAACATTTATCATTACCGATAATTGAAAATCTTCATTAATGTACCAAATTATGAGAAGGTTACCTTCTATAACTATTCATAACTCTTTCCTCGTCTTTTCGTACATATCTCAATGCTAAGGTTGTTATTATCTAATATAAGACTCTTATATAATGTTATGCACCCATATTTGTATTCGTTCTTTCATAAGCATACCCACTCACTTGCGAGACACCTTTCTCAAGTTATGTGGCCCCACGCCCTTAGCACAAGCCACACCCTTGGAAGGCCTTGCCCTTGAGTTGGACTCTAGCACGCCTTTGCACTACACGGCCATCTAGATAGGAAAGGTACCTCCTCCCTCTAGTAGGAGGAGGAGAGGGGGAAGTAGCAATAGGGAGGGGAGAAAGAAAGAGGAATAGGGATATGTAAAGCTCCGTTCAAATCCTTGTTGGGAAGTAAAAGCATTATCAGACTGCAAATGCTTGATTGTTTGCTATTCATCATTTTAAGTCGAGTCTGAATCGACAGAGACGCACCTAACGTTTACCCAGATCAACGAGATCATGAATTAGAATAAAATGAATTATAAATTTGTATCTGTGGAGATACTTTGTCACTTCCTCATTCGTGAGGGATTCGTTAATCTTCCTGATCATAACGCATTGCTGTGCATTTCCACGTTCTATATTCATTGTTCGAAGACGGAATGGAATAGTATTCTGATTTTCATTTCCAAGAAGGATGATTATCTGTGACTATTTTACATCAAATTTACTTATAATCTTTGTTCTGAGAGACGCCTTATTCAATACATTAAGTATTAGATTTTCTAAATGTATCCTTTTTTACTGTTTACGCAATCAGTGTTCTGGAAGGTAATACAGAGGGTTAAATTACGTAAATAATTTTTTTTATTTATCTTGAATCAAATTATTATTCGATGTTTCTTCCAAAAGAGGCTTTTGCTATTAAATTGCGATAGCCAGCAAGACTATTTTCTACCAATTTTCCTTCTGTTATTGTCAATAGTGAAGTTGTTATCTTGTCTCTTATAGCCATAGCGTTTCAATACAGGAAGTAAATAAGACTCCAATCTTTGAACAAAAGAAAAACGAAAGGAGTTGAAGGAAAACAGCCTTGGTACTCAAAGAGTCTGTTTTTTTGTAAAGGAGTATTGTTTACAGAAAAAAAAAAGAATGCACTGCCCTACTACCGGAATTTTGATCGTGAATGAAGAAAAAATGAAGGAAGGACAAAAGGTCAGTAACTGAGACAAAAACTCTCCACAATGTGTCGCTTTATTGCCAACACTGGCAAGAAAGACTCTTGTAAAATAAATACATAAGCTGAAAGAGTGAGACAGCGAGGAAGAAAATGGAAAAGTTGATGATACAGTAATAAAAGACGAAAATGGTGTATATATATATATACTATATATATATATATATATATATATATATACACACACACATATATATAATTATATAATAATGGTTAATATATATATATTATACAATATATATATATATATATATATATATAATATATATATATATATATATATATTATATATAATATATATAATATATATATATATATGTGTGGTGTTGTGTGTGTACTATATATATATATATTATATATATAGATATATATATTATATATACATTGTGTGGTATATATATATATAGGATATATATATGTATATATATGTATATATATATACTATATAGATATATATAATATATATATATATATATTATTATATATAATATATATATTATATATTAATTAATATATATTTCTATGTAAGTAGTATATAAGTAGAAAAAGAGGGAGGACTTTATTTTACTTTGAAATTCCTTGACAAACCGATGGCAAAAACAAGTCATTGTCTACTATCAATACGCCCTTCGGGTGGACACCTTTTTCAAGATCAAGCGAGACATTGTAGTGGCAAATAAAGGCGACAAAGTCAATCTAAGGAAAAGGCTTCAGCGGAAAATGATCCGAGGTTAATGTATGAGTGGTTTGGAGGGCAAATTCTAGACCTCTTTGTTACGTCTACAGGCTAATTTTACTGAAGAACAATCTTAACGGTTTAGGAAACTGCTCGTACGATAACAATATCTCTTGTTAATTGCAACAACAAAATATTCTTTATTATCTTTAATATGACACTGGTCAGATCGGACCCTAGTTCAACAATTCAGACAAACTGAAGGCAGTAAACTGCAAGCACGCTTATTAAGGTGGATTATATAATCAAGAATAATGTGTATCTGAGAGAAAGCAAAAAGACAGACAGACAATGAGCTCGTGAATAAATAAACTAAATCAATATGCAACAAACCTCATCATGCAACGATGCGAAAAAAACAACCGAATTATTAGGGGGACAGCAAGACCTTTGGAGAAAACCCGTACTTTTCACTCTCCATCTTTGCATTTTTTTCCCCACAACTGAATATAAAGTCCTTTTGTTCTTTCTCGTTGTGAAAAAATGTAAATTCTCCTTAGTCATTGCACAGCGAAAAGTATCGCTACTTTCTCATGGTTAACTTTCTCTCATGCAAGTTGATTGCATTTTATTTTTCCCCGTTTACATTCCAAATGATACGAGTCCATTTCCTGTTCAAGTGCGTCTCAGAGCTCTTATTTATTGGGTTATTGTGTCTGAAATAATTTATCCTTACTTAGTGGTTTGTACCTCGTCTTCAAATATTGTTACTTTATTTGTTATTTTCCTTTCCCTGACTATTTTGCTTGTTTCATCTATGCTTTCAGTTCTTTCTGCCACTGCACGTTATTATTCACATTTTTTACTTTTTCCACTTCCCTATAATTATTATGTTATTCTCACCCACTCATTCCTCTCCCTCCCAAAAACGCCTCTATGGAGTCTGTCATCTCTACAACTACTCCACAATGGAGATAATTGGGCACAAGACCAATTATCTCACCATTGACGACGTCTTAAATCATTGTATCACTCATCTTCATATCTCCAATTTCTCTACTTTATTGGTCTCTTCCGCTTCCTGATCAAAGGAGAGAAGACTGGG
>NC_061100.1:142227359-142249859 GCF_015104395.2 Macrobrachium nipponense | reverse complement strand
AATGACTTTTTAATCCATCTGTGCGCGAGGTTGAGGGAAGGGCATATGCCAAAACAAGCCTAAATTGAGAGGCCATGAAAGCTATGATAGCTATCACAAGGACAGGTCCAGATTCCCTTAATAAACATGACATCTCAAACTCCTAGATTGAACACGCGGGATATACGTGCAAAACTCTCTCTCTCTCTCTCTCTCTGATCAAAAAGGCCCTATACGAAGAGAAAATCTGTCCACGGAAATCAAAGAGATAAGAGTCATAAAAAAAAGTAAATGCAAAAAGGATGGTTAAAAGGATTAGAATGTTGTGCGTCATAGGCTGCACGATTCTTATTAGAAAATATATTAGCTGTTACGATAGCAGCAGAGGCAACATAACAAGTTAAGCTCAAACACAACCGGATTCTAAATCAACTATTCCAAAACAATACAAGAACCTGATCACCGATTGTCTATAATCTTTGAATCCATGACATTTCGCATAAGATAAAATTTATAATAAAATGTAATATACAATTATTTACCCCATTAAAAGCTACCTGACGCCTAAAGTTCGTCCCTTGCGTGAACAGAAGCAAAAGTCAATGCCACTTTGGCAACGGCAGTAGCAAATCTCAACCCTGTAACAGTAACTGCTCCTTGACAGGTTGGAGCGATCCATCACTGAGGATAAGTGGCAGAGGAAGATCCGCTAATTGGTCTTTGGCAGAGCACCTGTGTGACGGTAAGTGGATGAGAAATGTCACGAACTGATGAAGGGGTTTGTGACTTAGGAGTCGGGTCGTGTGAGTAGAGTACCGGCGTGATGTAGGAACGAACATATATCTCTGCATTTCTTTTCTTCTTCTTCTTGTTCTTCTTCTTTTTCTTCTTCTTCTTATTCAATAATTACATGACCGATAGGTGGGAAGTGAGAATGAAGATAAGTGATTCAATGACTTACACGGAGATTAACGGAAGAATATAAAGAGACAAGAGAGAAAGCAAGATGGCTAATTCTATATTTGAATAAAAGGCCTAGATAAGCAGAGAAATGGAAACAACATTCAGATGATTAGAGGCATGAACACTCATGAATACATAAAGTATATGAGTTTGCTATCTACCCTACAAGAAAGATAAATAAAGAAGAAGTTTTAACAGACTGACACGAACTAACAAAGCACCCAGGTTACAAAGTTCCTGACTAAAAGACTTTAACGCGTATAAACTCTAAGAAAGATGATGAACGTCATAAGGATGAAATCCTAAAGACTCAATCAAAGTATTTAGATATATGCAGTGCTGTGCTATATAAAACCTCTGTAACTGAACCTAGAAATCGCGTATCTGGGTCATGAAAGTGACATGAAGTCCCACTCATTAAAGGCTCAAAGTTCCCCATTAATCAATAGGTGTTGCCCGTTACACGACTCAGTCATAAAAGATTGAAAGATACCTTTCAACGCTAAGAATGATGATTTCAGCATTAATAACTACCCATTCCACATATGGAATCAGCAATTAAAGTTGAAAGTTGTCCTCCTAATAGTAATAACCATAGAACAGGAAAATAATTGCAATCAAATTATCCACATAACAAATTAGTATGAAACTTCATCCTCTCTCCGGCTCCAAGATTTAGAAGCAAAATGTCAGAATATATATACACGCAGATATAATTTTTGACTGAATCGGAAAAATAACATCACTATCTGCATTGTATGTATAGTGTAGTACTTATATCCAGTAGATACTTTATGGACAATCGCTGCATTATTCACGTTAAAAATATAGGAAACATTTTAATGTGTGAGAAAATTCCGACAGATATGAATTGCAAAGATATAATCCTTAGAATTCTCAAGGTTTACTAATATTTGTATATATTAAAAAGGTAGTATAAAACATGATCAACATTCATATATATATATATATATATATATATATATATATATATATATATATATATATATATATATATGTAATCAATTTAGCACGAAGGAACACGTACTTGAGAATATCATAAAATCCACGAAAGAAGGTGAGTGAAAACGAATAAAGTTCCGGTTTTCACTCACCTTCCTACGTAGTTTATTTTGTGATATATATATATATACATATATACATACATATATATATATATATATATATATATAATATATATATATATATATATATATATATATATGAACGTGGTGTGAGGTGTTCGTGCTTGTCTCAATGAATATATACTAAGAATGCATAAGATGTAACCCCAAAAAATATATGTCCATCACACAAACAAACATCTATGAGTATCTTTTTTTTCTTATATGGTCCCGTAGACCACTGAAAAATTCAAGAATATCCAAACTTAAAAATTAATGGAATGAGAAGCGAAGGCTCCAATTTTCATTTGAGTTATATTCTTGGTAATGGTATGATTAAGGTTATAAATGCCTTCAAAACTACAATATCAAGAAAGTAGAGGCCTTTACTTAGTTACATTTCAATCCCAAGAATGACACTAGGGATATTTGTAAGTCCCAAATGTTAGTGGGGCAGAATAAAGCCGCTGTCCACCCTCCTCCCCACCCTTCTTGACAATGTCCTTACGAAATCAGAGAGTGGCTTTAAATCCACTGTAAATTCAAAGCACTGAATGCTTTTGGCCTCGGATGTGTGAAAATACATTTTGCTATGGAAATAATGGCTTTTTCGAGTGGATTACTTGGAACTAGAACGGGAACACAAACATCAGGGGTGTGCAAAACTGACTGTTAGTCATAAAATTATTCCTTATACTGACCATCTTAGGAAAGAATTGCACTAAAGAGTGGCGCAACATGATTGTCATGTACGAGTTGCGAACAATGCATTCGCAACGTTTGTCATGTCAAAGAAACTGACCACCCGATGGACTTGAAAAGAGAAGTCTGGAATATTTAAAATAAGAAGCTATTTAGTCCACCTTAACCATATATAGACTTCTAAAATATTTTATGATCATTTTAGCAGTTGCCAATTTGTGGTTTTCCTTCGTAACTTCATATTGCTTTCCTTCGCAATATATACTATTAAACTTGTTCTGCCCATGAGGATGACGTTTCAATAAATCTTGAGAGTCATGTTCATACGCACACAAAAACATACACACAAGTTTGTATATATATATATATATATATATATATATATATATATATATATATATATATATGGCACAACATGGAAAAATGTTTCAGTTAACTGCATCCGACCTTCCTGACTTGGCATGGACTCAATGAAAAGCTCCAATCTACAAAATCCCTTAAAAACTCATCGACCATCTCTCGACTCATGGTGTGGTCGATAGTCCACCTAGAGGGAAAAAAAACCATGACGTCTAAAGCAACTAGCCTTCCTGTCGCCCTCCATAACTTGGTGACCTCAAGTGACATTGAAAGCGGAAGGTCAAATCACTAGAAACAATGTTGACGGATTGGTTGGCCTCTAACTCGCTCCATTACGAACCAGTTTCTAGTACCAGATTCTAGTAAGTAAGTAGTAAGTAGCCAGCGATAAAACTAGTCTATTACTTATGGTGAGCTGTTCTTGTTGATATACATCATGATAATAACAAATACACACTCACACAGACATATATATATATATGTGTGTGTATGTATGTATGTATGTATGTATGTGTCATATACTGCTTAGTAAAATCTAGTTCGTAGTGGAGCGAGTTATGGGTTACATAACGAAAAAGATAATGCAATCCGTTTTATCTTCTAAACCCTTTCTTCCCCGTATTCAGAGTTTAGTTTCCTTGCATTATTACCTGCATAAATTTTGCACAATCTATCACTCTATGGCCGTGAATAGAAACCTTATGTGGCCCTCCGGCTAAGAATGAAGGATTTTACCAAAACTGCCTTTAAAATAAATACTTCCGGTTCTCTCTCTCTCTCTCTCTCTCTCTCTCTCTCTCTCTCTCTCTCTCTCTGTTGATGCTTGGACCCAAATCTTGACTTTGCATGCGGCATACTCGTGTGGCATGTAGTTTTATAACAAACATTAATATCGAAGGCTCCTATCTACAACTTTCAAGAAATCCTATGATCACATATTTTATTGCGCCGGGTCCATGTCAATATGAAATCGTTTCAGGCCTAGAGAGATTTTCGTATTACATACATGGCGGGTGTTTTCCCACATGATTCTGGACTTGATTTCGAGAAGGGAAAATAAACGTCAAATTGCCTGTTGGCACAATTTTACCGAAAAATGTAAGTTCCTGGATTTTCAGCCTGACTAAATCTGTCTGAAAATATTACCTGTAACTTTTCTTTTGCATACTGGAATCAATCAATGAAATTTCAACGTATCCTGAGGAGAACTAGTGAATGCCTGCCAATATAAAATACAGTAAACTCCATTTACTCATTACACCTCGAGATAACACATGAAAAAAAAATTATCTTTATCAACCAACAAACCTCGAAACCTCAGCAGACCGCAAAATCCATCTCCATTCCCAAAGATGCTCATCCTTTCAAGGATAAACCGTAACAACCACACCCTAGTTAGCCAAAGGATTTCAGGGACAGGGGCCTACTTTTTTCTGCAGTAGATACAACAGAGCAGATGATCATCCTGCCCTTTCTGAAGCCGATTCTAGTTACCAAGACCATCCTCTGTTTTCCTTGGGATAAAAACAAAAGATTGGTTTGATTATTTCTTCTTTTTTTAATCTCCTTAATACGGATTTTTCATGGTCACGTTTTTTTTCATCTCATCGACGTGTTTATGTGGTTCTTTTACCTAAATTCTTTTTTTTTAATTAACGGCGTTCTAATTGTTTTCTTGATGTGCTCACTGAAATGCAATTTCAAATTGCATTTCAGTGAAGGTAATATGATACGTTTCCTTCATTTTCTGTTGTCCTTATTATCGCAAGTTTTTCGTTTTCTCTTGCTATAAATTACTTTGAAATGAATGAAAAAAATGGAGATTAAGTGGAACTGGTTTATTTCGTCAAGCACACCTTTATTGGTACTTTGCAATGATTTATGAAAAAAAATAATAATAATAATAATTCTAAATATCCAAGAAATATGCAATGGACTCCATTTCAGATGGCAAATAATGTAATCTCTCTCTTCTAAGATGGAAAAGTATATGTTATAGCATAGCTACAATAATAATAGAAACGATAAGAAAGACAATAACAAAAAGCAAAAACCAGCGCAACAACGAGGCAGCATCCTACTCTAAATCCCTGCACACCTTTTGCCTTTGAGACACGCATCAATTTTGCTTATACCGCATTTGTTCCCAATTCCATGAACTTCTCCCTAACCCAAACCACTACTTTGAACTCCCTGCTCGGCCAACGCGGAATCAGATAAATTTATTTCTGGTGATAGAAGTTCATTTCTCGATATAGTGTGGTTCGGATCCCACAATAAGCTGTAGGTCCCGTTGCTAGGTGACCGATTGGTTCCTAGCCACGTAAAAATATCTAATCCTTCGGGCCAGCCCTAGGAGAGCTGTTAATCAGCTCAATGGTCTGGTAAAACTAAGATATTCTTAACTTAACTACTTTAAACCTATAAATTCGGAATGCAAACGAACCAATATGACGTTCACGCGGAGGACGGACAAAACCTACCATTGAAGAAGGTTGCTTTTAACTCAGGAGGTTCCACAAGGCCAACAAGTTTGATGTTTTTGAAAGCCGTTACCACAAAACGGGAAGCAGGTTCTTTTCAGGCAGCATACTCCTGAACTCCGTTTCATCAGCCTCTCTCTCTCTCTCTCTCTCTCTCTCTCTCTCTCTCTCTCTCGATTAATTTAAGTTCTGCTTCATGCGAAACCTGGTAAAAGTGTAAGTTCATGTGTTTTAATATTCATCCATCAAGACATATTCATATTTAAGGAAACTTGTCTTTACACTAAAACCCCCCATCTTACGCTTAGGTATTACATGAAATGATGCAGGTTTCAAAGAAGTCGGAAAAAAATTTGAACCAACCCCCAGTACAAAGGCTTTAAAATGAAATTTATGCATTTAAAAAGACAAATTGACGAATGTATAAGGAAAACGAAAACAATGATAGATGGGCTAACCATTTGGGAATATCTAAAACATAAATACCGCCCAATGCATGTTATTATAACAGTACTACAAGTCACCAGCTATTTCTAATTTCGTTCATAATTTAACAGCATAATACAGATGCATGTATACTAAAACAAACATATTTTTACGTGGCTAGTAAAAACAATAATCACACACACGCTATCAAACACATCTATGGGTGCGAGTCAGAGAATGTATGCAAAGATGAAACGCCCCCCAAAAAAAGATGCGTTAAGCAACGTACACGAATTCAGGGCGTACTACCTAAACCAGCCTCACCTGATAACCGGGATAACTAGGAACGAGCCAGTCATTACGCAGACGAAAGCTGTAATTAAAAGCTACCTGAACATGTACCATCACTACTACATCGCGTAAAAAGGAAAACAGGCCTCGGTAGACCCTGTTAGACATCCTGATTCAATGGTGGTACAAAAGGAACATCGTCTTGGAAGGAGCTCGGTAGCGCTAAATGATAGGATGGGAACACTTATCATTAGTCAGAAGATTAGAAAATGAATCAACGCATATGATCATTTACAGTTTTCATCATGAAAGCAAGATTGCACATATACACATCCCCACACACACATACATAATACACACATACACAAACACATATAAATATACGTTACATTACATGAAGAGCTAAATAAGTCGTTATACGATATATCTACAATACTCATAAACTATAGACGAGGGTGCCAAGCATAATTTCGCCCGTTTACCATGAGGAAAGTAACCTGACAAAAACACAGAAAGAAATGAATGGTACTTTATGAATAAACGTGAAATTACGCACATGGAATCTGATGAATAGAGATATAAACCGGTCAAGAATGAAGCCATGAAAAATTCATGAAAACAGGTACTATCTGTTTTTACGATTATCCAAACTACGCAAAAGAGAGGACTGTAAATTCTCCTCATAAAAAAACAAAACAAAATATCTGAAGAATTATTCAGAAACAAAATTATCTTTTGTTCTGTTCGATTAAACTATCCTTAATGGGGATAAGGAGACATGACATATCAACGGAGTATTTCAATAAGAAAAAAAATTCTAATTTTGATCAGACACGAGCATGATTTTAGGAAATTATTTTGATTATGGTCTGGAATATTTGTTGATTGGGATTAGATTATGATTACTTGGTTTTCATTTTTCTGATTATGATTACTTTAGTTTTGGTATTCTTTATTATGATTACTTTATGATCATAATCACATTTTGCTGTGATTATTTATAAAGAAAATAATGATTAGCAATGAATAAGTACGATACCTATGCAAGTAGCAACTTACATCTATCAGGTTCAGTGTTCCATATTTAAGCCCAGTAATATATAAGCTATTTAAATAACTTACTAAAGGTATTAAAATGACACTTTGTGTGAGTGGTTTTATTGCTTTTTACAGTACGTAATACATAACTTCTATGAATTTATTTCAACGATCACAGCAATGATGAAAACAAAGAATTCCTCCCTGTAAAATATAGAGCTCGTTATACACCTGATTTATTATAGGCTAGATATCTTCTCACCTAGTGTCTAATTTGCCATGTGTGGGTTACACTTGAGAAACATCAACTCGTCAAAGCGAACATCTGTCATTCTGCAGAGTTCAGGGAAAGACATGAGATGGTGCTAAGTTTTCAAACCATACCTGCACTTACAAGCGAAGTGCTTCATGGACATTACAAAGAAATAATCACTGATTATTGTCAATAAAAATCTAATGATGATATGATTACGATTATCGCTGCAGAGTAATTTTTGATATGATTTGATTATGACGACACGAGTTTTCTCATTTTCGATTATGATTTGATTACGATTACGTAATCAGAGCCATTAGGCTTATGATTTTTTTTTTTTTTTTTTTTTTAGTAATCATAATCATGCCCTTGTCTGATTTTGATCTGTCTAACGGAAACGACTTCAACATGGGAGGATACCCAATCATCCTGCTCCTCCCTTGAATGGTTGTCTAACCTTTGCCGGCAACCTTAATCAGAACGCTTCTCCTTTTTATGTTCTCATTTAGCAAGTTTTTGCATTCGCTCTCTTATCAGCGGGAGGACGCCCGGCCTCTCTGCCCATTTCGTCTTTGGATGATATAGATTTTTAAGGAAGACCAGCAGCATGTGCGGGGTTTGGAATGTATACACACACGCACATCCATACATACATAGATTCACACATATTATATATATATATATAGATATATATATACTATATATATATATATATATATATATATATAATATATAATTATATATATATATGTTATATATATATATATATCATATATATATATATATATATATAAATATGGTTATATATATATATATATCTATATATATATAATAATATAACGTATACATATGGTTATATATATAAAATAACTATATACATATATACATATACATACATAGTATATATATATATATATATTATATATATATATTTATATATATATATATTATTTGCACGTATGCATGCATGTATATGAAAGCTTCAATAAATACACGTAGGGCAAAGACAAGGCAATACCCAAACGCTCTAAGTCAGTGGTGAAATCTATTTCATCTACTCTCTTTCGTCTCTCAACCTGCCCCCACCCCCCACAAAAAAAAAAAAAAAAAAAAAAAGGCAAACTTGCGGGTTTGAAGCATAAATGTGTAAGACTTTATAATTTGAAATAAGACACTATTCATTCAACATTAGTCTGGTCAAAGGGAAAAAAGTGAACCCCAGATTACGAGAATAATATGATTAGAATTAATTCCAGTTTGTGCAACGTTAATTAAAGAATAAGCGTCTACAAGATTTATAAACCTACTCTTGATCCAGGAAATTCTCCCTACAGTTACGTACAAAGATGAAATTTGCTTATTATCTGTTGGAGTTTGGGTATTATTTTAAATCGTTTAAAGGCAATAAAGGCATAGTTTTATTACAGGTGCCCGATGCTTCAGACACAATTTATTATAAATGAATAAAGAGAGAGAGAGAGAGAGAGAGAGAGAGAGAGAGAGAGAGAGAGAGAGAGAGAGAGAGAGAAACTTTCACATCAACACAATGCCTCGTAAACAACAATAAAAATCAATAATCTCTCTTGTCACCATAGGGACACGATGACGCGCAACAAGGAAAATAAATTCAAGAGATAAGAAGTCATGTCTCTGAGCACCAGGGTCTAATGCTCAAATATGCAAAAAAAAAAAAATGATAATAAAAATACCTCCAAGGCAAATAGTTCCGAGGCCCTCGCCTGCTTAAAAAAAAATTAAATGAAAATAACAAAAAGAAGTTTAACCAGACTTAGTCCAATATTTACAGTTATATCTCCGAACAACAATAGCCTCGTGGATTGCGGTTTGGCAAGCAAATAAATAAAAAAAAAACAATAAACATAGCATGACTCAACTTTATTAATTTTTGTATGAAATTCATGTAACGGAAAATGTTTTATAATATTAAGAGGTTAATTTCGGTGACCCATGTTCCTTTTTCAAGAAACAAACCAGTATTTTAAATAAATTTTAGATTATACATATAGACACGTATATATATATACATATATACATATATATATATATGTAATGTCTGCATGCATGTGTTGAACAAAAGCCCGCATCTGCAAGGTTTGTGGCTAGATCCCTCCCTGTCTAGCACCTTTATCCCTAAAGACTTCCTGAGAACTGGAATCTCACACCTTCTGGCATCACCCCCTTCGCAAAAGGGAAAGATATTATTTATATATATATATATCATATATATATATATATATATATATATATATATATATATATATATATATATATATATATATATATATAGACACACACACATATATATATATATATTAATGCAGATATTTGCAGGAGAATTACTACTATGGAGAATTCTTATTATTATTGTTACTTGAGATATTTTACGGGAGAGGTATTAAGTAGAATTATCATTACTTGAGACATATTTTACGAGAGCTTTGAGATATTCATGGGAGATTATTTTATTAATTATTACAGATTATAAAATGTGTGTGTGCGTGTGTGTGTGTGTTCCAATTCAGCTGTTACAGTATGATTGTGACAATGATCTTTCCCCCCCCCTTTACCCCCTCCCCCCTCTCTCTCTCTATCTCTCTCTCTCTCTCTCTCTCTCTCTCTCTCTCTCTCTCTGCAACTAGCCCGTGTGTTGTATAAATTGGCTAAACGGCAAACACTGATCACTGATACAAAAACCTTATAGCAGAATCGAATAGAGGGGGCACTGTGGAGTCCATATGATATAGAATGTAAGTTGTTTAGAGCGATTAAAAAACTATTCTTGTTAGAAATATAGCATGTTAGCATCAATAAAAGTAGAGATTGATTTGTGTTAAACCAATACTGGCCAGAGACAGTGAAGTGAGACCGAAAAAACAAGTGAAAGAGTTTGCAAGAATAGAAAGAATTGGTGTGGTTGGTACTAGTATTTGAGACTAAGTATATAACGGATGATAGAATAAAAGATGTGGCCCACAGGATAGGTGAAACAAGGAAAGTGGCAGTATATGCGCGCAAAAGAATGGGATGAGACTTTAATTCCCCTTGGAAGCCTAGCTGCAAGTGAACGAAGGAATTGCTGAGCCAACTCTCCTTTATGGAGGTACAGTGTGTGTGTACTGGATAAGAATGAAAGATGAAAAATGGTTGAAGCTGCCATGGTGGACTATTATGTGGACAGGTTATTGTGATTGAAAAGATTCACCATAGTCTTTTGAGATGGTTCAGTCATCTGGAAAGAAAGGAAGACAATAGGCTGCAGGAAAGGCCGTAAAATTCAGATATTTAGAGGAAATGAGAAAAGTAAGACCTAGATATATGGCGTGAAATTGGAAGGGGAGGCGTTAAACATCCAGGGAGCGTGAGAGAGCGTGCAGGGTAAAAGTGACTGGCTTCGCTTGTGTCGATGGGATCAGAACTCAGCCAACAAACTTACTAAGATTAGTGACAGGAATAAATCTACAACGACAACAAGGTCAGTGCTTGGTATTTTCCTTAAGCAAGATTTTAACAAAAATCTAGAAATGTCAACAGCACGAAATGTCAAAATGTTATCCTTTGGAGCGGGTTACAGGTGGATAAATGTTGCCACTTAGTTGTTTATTTGGCAGATATGCCATGAAAATGATCGCCTAAATAGACTTCAATTTACAGCAATTTCTTGCGGACTTATGAACAGCAAGTCTGCGAAAAAGACAGGCCAAAAAAGTTCATATATATAAAAAGCAATTAATTTTTTTTTTTTTGTTTTGAGGGAGGAGTAAAATACCCACTGCAAACTCGATATATATTTGGTGAATTTCGACACGAGATCTTCATGTTTTCTTAATTTCACATCGTATCATTCTTGGAAATCAAAATATGAGATCAGAGAGATACAGAAACCAACTAGGGACCATTCTTCCGGGCAGACCATGGTCAACAGGGTGGGGGATTGTTGTGAGGGTACATAAAAATAATATCGAAAATAATTAATCAATCTAGGACTTATGGCAACGATATCCCTATTTAGTGCTCGTCAGCGGAAAACTGCTACCATTGTCAAGAGAAATTTGGAATGACAATTAATATTCTGAACGATGAAATTTCTGAAATCACGTGAACTGGTATTGATTAACTCGCTAAGAGCAATAATTACTTTACCTATGTAAGAACTTCAGGGTATAAAAAAATAAAACTTGATTTTTTTTTTATTTCACTTTACAGCGATGTCAGAAAATTGCCTTAATACAGAAGACGCTTCTAAAGCTTCTTGATGCAAAGCTACTAAGGTCGTTAATTAAACATTCAGTACTTCTGATTTTCCCAAAATAGTCACATGCAAAAATAAAGTCAAGAAAGTTCAAGATTCGACGGAACGCTTTAGAGGCGTTGCGTTAAATCCCAAAATATATTTGTTGCCCGGAGCATTAAAGCAGGTATACCTTAGGGGCTAGTCAACTGCCGTGCGCTGCAGCCAAGGAAGAAGAGAACATGGTGCTAGTAATCTCATCTATAACAGGTTTGCTATTACCAGAAAGTTTACATTTTCTGGTGGTGCACTTCTTTCCAAGGACAAAAAAGTGTATGTTGAAAATTATGTATTGAGAGAGAGAGAGAGAGAGACGAGAGAGAGGAGAGAGAGTCAGCGGGGTATAACTACAGGAGATTTTGCGTTTATCATTATAACGTTAACGGATGGTGAATACACAAAAGTTCTTTAGGGAAAAAAATAGGCTTAAAGTGAATATCTTCCAATAAATTTGTAAAAATAACTGTACTTCCCATTATTTAAATATGGCTAAAACACGACCGTACATTAAATAGCAGATGATCATGATCAAATAAAGAAGAAAAAAATTAAAGTGAGGAGTGGGTTCATTGCAGAGCGTGATTCATTACTTCGACACTACCATTTCTGAAGGTTTTTCGAAGCCTCGAACGGCGGAACGGAGTCAAAGAAATCCTGGCCTACATTTGGAAATTAGATCTCCCAGATCATTAAATCCACAATCACGTTATTCCGTGCCGTACGAGACACATATTTAACCTTCGAATCATTCTGACCGCTTTTTCACAGATCTCAACCTCTTCTGCATATACCTTAGCCCCTTTACAGTTATTCAAAGCTCTCCTGTGTTCGTTTAGGCGGTATTGAGTTGGGGGGACAAAGTGAGCTGTTCAGATTTATTTCAGACGTTTTTGTGTATACTTTAGGCTTTGAGACCTGTTTGGATTGATTTCAAAACCTCTTTAGCCTATAAATTTGTCATTTTCATCAATTTATTTCAACCTTTTCAATGGCTTGGTTTTATTTTCATTTACTTCAAAGTGTCTTGAAATTAATTCAAGGACTTTTACCGCTCATTTCCAACCTCTTTTGCATCCGTTAATAATCAATCCTTACGTCTATTCCTGCTATTCATTCTTTCCCCAGAAGGTTTGTGGGATTGTAAGGACCGACTGCCCTTATTCAGTTTATTTGTTTTGATCTTTGTTCCTTCATTTCACTCTGGAGCATTTCCTCGGATCTTCATGTTCTCTTTTAGCAATCATACTGAGGTTTTTTTTTCTTTTTGCACTGAATTCAAGGTCTCCTACACAGCTTAAGGGTTGTTTTGAATTTATTCAGAGCTTCTACTTGGAGTTACTTCAACATCTGCATATTTTCAGCCTCTCCAAAGTTTCCGCTCACTCACCTTTGGAGGATTCGCAGTCTGCATTATTTTGGCATTTGTATTCCATTAGATTATCTTGCATTTTTCTTTTATTACTGTACTCTAGTAACGAAATTTTATACATTCACCTCATTTCCTTCATTGGTCTTCCAAATGCCTTCCCCTTTGCCCAGTCTTGTTTTCCACCACTGACCGTTACATTTACTTGAGAATATCTGGAGCCACTTTGGTTTATGCATACATCATATCAGGAGGCTTGGATTACTTATCTATTACAACCAATTTTGTTTTTAGTCTGTATTTCCCTGCATTCGGTTTTCAGCATCAGCAGAGGAGGTTGCAGGAACCAAGTAAACTTTCTAAAAAAAAAGAAAAACGTTATTCTACTGATGGATGACATGGCAATTCTGTAAAGCCTATAAAAGATAAGAAAATTTTAAAATTTTTAACAATGCTTTCCTTAATTTCGTTTCGCGCTCTGATTCCGAAACTTTTCGCACACTGAAACATGCTGGTGGCAAGAAATATTACATGTTTATCCTGTATCAAAACAGGATCTGAATTGCAAACAAATAAAAAAAAAAAAACAAAGAAATTCCGAAACATGATTCATACAGTTCAACAGTTCGGAACGCGTATTTCATAACACCTGAAAGCAGGTAACCTCTAAATTTCTCGAAGCATTTCATCTATTTCTAAATCGAGAGTTATTCAACGCATATGACCATGAAGCAGCTCGTCGAGTTTCAAAAACATCTGGCAGTGTAGCGATTCGGAAACGCACATGTTTAGAAGCTTCTTATGATCATGCGTGTTTCATTAAATGCAGCAGTTCGAGGCGAATGTTCGGTCATGACTCGAATCTCGTCCTGATTATCTCACTGATACCTTACAAGGATGGTACGTTGTAAAGGAAAGGCGTTGTTTCTTTTTATACACTGTAAGCTCTCTATATCTCTTTCGCGATATTTTTTAGGGGTCGGTATATTTTACACCACATTAATTACATCATTCCTTTACCGAACCAAATATTATGAACGTTTCGTGTGTCAAACGTGAACACGGAAGATTGTTTCGTTTTTTACGTCCATTTTTCGCGAGTCAGACTTGGTGTTTGTCATAATGACAAGGTCGCGCAGGTTTGCAGAAAGGTCATCGCATACCCAGATCGAATGAAGGAACATAACTGACATTTTAAGGTACTTGGTATCTCTCTCTCTCTCTCTCTCTCTCTCTCTCTCACACACACACACACACACACACACACACACACACACACATATATATATATATATATATATATATATATATATATATATATATATATATATATATATATATGTGTGTGTGTGTGTGTGTGTGTGGTGTGTGTGTGTGTCTTTGTGTCTGTGGGTGTAATCGATTTTACTATGAGAAAGTAATTGGAATATATAATGTTTTTTTAATAGTAATTGATCAATCAACCGATCAGCAAATAAATACAAATATGAATAAAAAATGGGTGAATCCCGAAGTTAATCCCTCGCTGAAACACTGCACGTTCTGTCACTAAAGTATACACACACACACACACACACACACACACACACACACACTTATATATATATATATATATATATATATATATATATATATATAATATATATATATATATATATATATATAGATGTATGTATGTAACGTGCTTGTGCAACATTCCCTACTACAAAAAATGCTGTATCAATTACTTGGTCAGCTGACAATTAGTACTTGCCTACCAGCCACAGCAGTTCCAGTTATCGTACCATTAAAGCAAGCAATAGCATTTACACTACCTCTTACTGCAAGTGCTAACATTATGTTTACAAGGATGATGAGTAAAATGACAAGCATGGACAAAAGAGCAATTCAATATAAAAATGAATTAATACGATCTAAAATAAACTATGTGAAACCAAAGCAAGCGGCAAATGAAGTTTAGCATAATTGTTTCAAGCAAATTGACGACTAACAAAAGCTCCTAAACTTTAATACTCCAGTCTTGTCTGTTCTGCACTTCATTTTATTTGGTTTTTTGCCTGGCCATTGTCACAGTTATCATCCTTCCCCTCAGACAAACGACTGGTTCAATTCTATCCGAGGTGAACTTAGGAATTTTATCAATAACGGGACAGGCAGCAATCGATATCTCGGAAGCCTGTTGCCCAGAACCCCCAAGAGTTGGGAATACGAGAAAAGAAGAGGAAGGGCAGGAAAAGGAAGAATAATGACCAAAGAAGAAAATAATACAGAAGGGATATGGAGAGAATCATCACATGCAGAGGTAAATTACGCAATATGCAGTGAAAAATGAAGGGGTGAGAAATTAAGACACTCAATACATGCACCAAGGAAGGAAAATAGACATAAGAAAAGAGAACTTATGAGATGGTGAGGCTTTGATAAAGAAATGTTAAAATCATTGTGAAAATTCACTGATAAAAACACAGCAGGTAACTGCAGATAAAAACCCAAGAAAGGCGAAACTAGAGAGAAAGAAACATGCAATGTTCACCCCAAAGGTTTAAAGATACAGTTACCACCATAACAACTGTCTTTTTCGCTAAGATGTTCCATCTGCCTAGATAGTTAAGTTTCTCTTATAACAGTAAGTTCAACTGACAAGTGTCATAATTCGTTTTTCTTTTTGACTTGAAGAATATCGACACATTGTCTTAAAATGAAAAAATTTTCCCTTGAGATACATGCACACACAGTCATATATACATACATACATACATACATGCATATATATATATATATATATATATATACTTTGAATAAAGCGGATTAACATTGTTAAAAAAAAGTGAAAATGTGGAATGGGAAAACTATGAAGAAAATAAAAAGAAAATAACAGTGAAGGAATTATTATGCGCAAATTCATTCATTCAAATTTAACAAAAGGCATCAAGAAGAAATACATAATTGATATGTAAAATATCGAGATAGCACGAATTACAATAGCATAGTAATATATCATCATAGTAATATTTCAGTATTACTATACATATTATTACTTTGAAGCCCTTGCAATGACATAATACAAAGAAAGCAAAAAAATAAAATAAATGAATCAAAGAGCGCTTACTTTGATTTTATCTTTTCTCATAAAAACTGTCTAAACAAAAAAAAAAAAAATTACAAAAAAAGACGACGAAACAAAAGGCACGTGACTGGAAAGAGCGGAAATGCTAGATGAGGGAAACAAACACCGACCTGTGACTGAAAATGACAGCTTGTGACGTAACGCCTGGCGAAGAATGACAATATTAAACGTGAAACGCGTTCCGTTATGCGCGTGCGTAACTATCTCCAACCCTCGTTACTCGGCTAAGAATGTAGAGAATGAAAATATGCTGCAGGTGGAATTAAAAATAAAACAATCGACAGCAAGAAATGGGATCTGCAATCAGAAAGCAGAGGGACATTCACTCAGTCATATAGATACGTCATTCCTACACTTGCAATGAGGCGGGATTCAAAATAAAAAATAAAATAGAGCAAATACAAAACATTACTGAGAAAAAGTTTTTGAACGCACTAATAGACAATATTATAAGGACCTTCTTAGAAAGAGAGCGTTTAGTTCATCTAAAACTGAAAAAGAAGAGACATCGAAAATATGCATAATAGCAACAGGAAACATATTAGAATATTATAAAGAGAGGCTTTATGCCAAGGATTGAGAATATAGCAATGGAAGTCAATTGAACTCAAAATTTATGTTCTTTTCCGATCTGCTTTTGTCGATATTTCATAATACGAACTCATGCATCTGATAGGCTTCAAAGTGTATATATATATATATATTATATATAATATATATATATATATAAATATATATATATATATATATATATATATATATATATATATAGATCAGATTATAGGCTATAGTTGTGACATTCGTCTCTCGATCTAGAGAATCAAGGTTCGACTCTCAAACGAAAAGGGGCAGGCAGTAGGAACCAGTTAAAACATATTAAAATATTTAAGGCTCCTGTCAGCTTAGGAAGCGAATAAGAAACCTGATATTCAGTCTGGGCAATCGGTTGTACCCAGGGTGGATAGCAGCATGAGTTCAGCAACACACACACCACATACACACATACACACACACACACACACACACACACACACACATCAATCACATATATATATATATATATATATATATATATATATATATATATATATATATATATATATATGGTTAGGGTTGAATGCGCAATCAACCGAAGTGTGTTGGTGCTGTGCATGGATCACGGTTGCTTGGTCCATAGATGTCTCTCAACCTATCGACCAACCGGTTGTAAATGGGTACCATTGTCTGCTTAATCATATAAAAAAAAAGTTATGTGGAGAGCAACCTTATCCCTAAACTCTTGCAGTACTTATATTTACATGCACACATTATATATATATATATATATATATATATATATATATATATATTATATATATATATATATATATTAGATGTATGTGTTTGAGAGAGAGAGAGAGAGAGAGAGAGAGAGAGAGACAGACAGACAGGACAGACAGACAGGCAGAAATTACACATAGGAATAAAATTTTATTTATCTCCAACATTATTATTATTTCTTAGATAAATACTAAATAGCTTTATCATAATAAATGTCATCATCGTCACTTTTACCTTTCACACTGCTGTTATTATTTTATTTCTCGACAACAGTTACGCCAAAGTGTAGCACGTAATAATGGTAGTTGTAGAAATAGTAATTTTCCACTGCAATATAATAAAAAAAAAATTACACTGTTTCTCTTTCAGACAATACCAGTGGCTTAAAACAAAGACTTTGACATAACGGCACATTCAGAATCTTTGAATAAGTCGTATGTCATTTCCTTTAAATAAATTAAAATTAAAAGGAAGAAAGATCGAAATAAATAAACAATTAATGTAAAGCAGATGGCTAAAAGCCACCAAGTATCTCCCAGACAGAAAGTGGTCACAGAGAAACTTCGTTACTAGTGAATCTTTATGAGACATTTTTGTGGTGGAACCAAAGGAAAAGTTTAACGAGAGAGAAATTAGAAACTGGCGTTTATGTGTGTATGTGTATGTGTATATATATGTGTGTGTGTGTGTGTATGTATGTTTGTATAAATATAAATAAATAAATAAAGAAATAAATGATGGATATATATATAGATATATATATATATATATATATATATATATATATATGTGTGTGTGTGTGTGTGTGTGTGTGCGTGTGTGTGTGTGAGTGTGTGTACCGTATATATGTATGTACGTATGTGTGTGTAAACGTTTATATGAAGATTGTGAACGGGTGGGTTTAATAAGGTCATATAAACACGCACAAACATACACACACATTATATATATTATATATATATATATATATATATATATATATGACACGTACATTCAGAGCAATACAGTTAAGGCATAGCAGAAAGATGTGTGCTATATATATATATATATATATATATATATATATATATATATATATATATATATATATATAACCTAATTACGTCTAAACCTATACGTATAGTAGGAAAAATTTATTTATCCGAGTTTATGAATATAAGAATGCTGAATGTATACTATATGCATAAATATACACAAAATATAATATAGATAAGACTAATGTATGTGACTACCTACATGACGCAGTTGAACTCAAAACATTACTTAGCAAAATATTTGCTAAGAAGATACTCCAGAACTATTTCCCTCATCAATCAACAAACTTCTAATCATAACGTATATATCTATATATATATATATATATATATACACATATATATATATACACATAAGAGTTATGCTTTTGACGTGTATTAAATACTGATAGATGCATGCTGACATGAAAACTTATTAGCATTACTAGAATAAATATTTTTCTTCAGCCGCATCCACATCACATACACTTACATACATATATACATATATGTATGATTATATATATATATATATATATATAATATGATATATATTTTTTATATATATATATATATATATATCACAGTGAGAGCGAGAGTGAGAGTAGGAGAGAGAAAGAGTACAGGTAGATCCTGGCCAGGTGGTCCTGGTGAGGAGGATGGACCCGCCGATTCTCCCACAACCTTCCTTAAGCGACTTCAACACTCCACAAAAAAAAAACCAATCCTTGATGCAACTTGTCTCTTTTCATATCCGCTCCCAAGATGCATTCGAAAGTGGTCCTACTTCTTGTTTCCCAGGTCAGTCTGGACTGAACTAGGATCATCTGGTCCTTGCATCCCTTACCGCTAGGGGAGCGAGAAATTATCGGTCTTAAAAGGGAAAAAAAGTTTTTCCCAGATGCACGACCGAGTTATATGATGGACGCCTGGTTTAAAGGCTACTCCTGATGTTTTTACATTTAGTATCTTATATTTCTCTAGAAAAAAAAGATAATTTCACATCTACAAATTAAAAGCAATATGAACTAAATCACGTATTAATGCATAATCCTCTTCGGTTTAGTTTTCTGCTACAAAACCGATGAAGAAAAAAATCGTAGACTATAATAATTATGGCCTTGTACTCACCACCGGCAACACTTTCTTGAATTCTTCAAAAAAAAAAAACCTTACACTTTAAAATGTACACAAAAGCAAGGAATGACAAATCACTCAAGTTTCAATACCTTTTTAAATTCTCTATCTCAATACAAATCTCCGACCTCTTCTTGCAAGAGAGCACAAAACTCTTCGTGAGCCAGATTAGAGTCCTCGCTATAGAAAAAATTGTTGCATACGGACGCACGCACACACATACACTGACAGACAAAAGTAAGACAGCACCAGTCTGAACACAGCCCCAGTCAGACTCGCACTAAGCCACTCTCTCGTTCCTGACTGACACTCTCTTCGAAGGCCCTGGCCATTGGTGGGCGGGGCTTACAGGGGTCTTCACAGACAGCAGACCCGCCCGCCCTCGCACTGGAGAATTTTTCGGCGAAAAGCGCTTTCTGTCAATTTTCTCCCTTAACGAGTTGTGAAAAAAAGTCTCCACGAATGTTGAGGAGAGATCATTTTCAAAATAGGAAAAATCCATTATTTAAGAAATTATTTTCTTTTAATAATTATGACCCCATCGAAGGTCACTTTGCATTTTTTTTAATGAGTGAAGAATAAGAGGATTAAGTGGCCGCATGAATCGACCTGATTAACTTTGAGAGATGAATATTCTTCAATCAAACGCTTGAAGATGAACCATTTATCACAAAGCCAGGAACAATCCCATCCAACCTATAAGGGTTAAATTACTGTGTCAGACCAAAGCTTCATCCAGCTAAATTTACTTCAGTTGAAGAGAAAGTTGCAAGGTACTTTCGACTCAAGCTGTTGAAGCCGAGAGTCTTCAGACGATAGAGAGATCCCAAAATGGCGTAGGATTTGTAGCAAACAAATCCCGAGTTCCAAGAATGATTTTCTAATTCTTTATGACTGAATATCGGAATTTCTTATTATCTTGTATGTAAAGAATATAAATAGAGGTAACGTAAAATAGAAATAAGTGTGAAGATCATAACCACGACAAGCGAAATCATATAAGAATGAACTCAGCAAAACTGAGCCAGAGCAAGCGAAACTCAAACATCGTTGTGTGGATGTGGGTCGATCAGTTCTCAGCGCGAACCGCTGACCCATATAAGAAGAGCGAGGGCGAAAGTATAACACCATAGGCACCCCCAAGGAGAGGTATAAACTCGTCCCTATTCGATGAGCACATAAGGCCGACGTTGGGATCACAGCTACTTGACATTGAGTGGAAAGATTGATTTAGGGAGCTTCTACTTTTCATTGTCACGATATAGGTATTCATTGATTCTCTACTTTTTATTTTCTGGACGATAGAACATGCAAAGTGAATAACGAATAGTTAAGAGCGTCGTTGCTCTCAATATCATCTTTCAAACATCCCCTATATATCAGCAAATGAACGCATTTTATTTTTTACACACACACGCGCACACGCACACGCACACGCACACGCACACACACACAATTATATAATATATATATATATATATATATAGATCTATATATAGAATATATATAATATATATACATAAGATTTTCCACGGTTAATACAAAGAGACTATCGTGTTTTGAGAATAGGCTAAACGAAAGCAGTTATTAGTGTTTCTTTGGCACCAGCTAAATGTTTCGTTTTATATACATCAACCATAATGTCTAACTCCAAACATAGGATTCTGCCTGTGTACCTGATTCTCTTCCTCTGTACACATGTTCAATTCAGAGACCAGCAAAATCTCACGGCCCTTATATTATGCATGCATATATATATATATAATATATATATATATATATATATATATATATATATATATATATATGTATATATATATATATATATATATATATATATATATATATATAATAAAACTTACTCTTTCCCCGGAAAGAGCATAATACGTAAACTAAAGTTGGTATACACAATAGAAGTTAACAGGAGAATATCGTAAGAGAGTATGTTTGTAGGTGGAGTAAGAAATGTTCATACTAGTGAAAAAGGAATGTGCTCTGTTGGAGAGAATGAGTTTCATGAATCAGGAAATTCATAATGCCGAGCAAAGTGGCACTTCAAGACATTCAGCACTTTTAGAGACAGCAAAAAAATTTTTATTGAAGAGATTTGACAGCAAGATCAAAATATTCAGTTAACAAAAGAGGAGTAGAATAAAGATCTAGAGGTGAAAAACCATGAGGAACCCACAGCTGCATTAGAAAATTAACAGTTAAAAAGGTCGGGTAAATGTTTTCCCCGTTTTCCCTTTTGGCACCTAAGCTTCGTGTGGTCAGATCGTCCTCGATACTGAGCGTTAATTGAAACTCTTCAGTATTTCTCCACCTGTTGTACACTTAAGTAAACTTTCTTTGCGCTCTGTTTTGTTGCCAAATGCTCTCAGTTTTCTATAAGTTAATTTTGTTTATTTTACATTATTCTTTATCTCTCGGGCGTACATTGTGTGTGTGTGTGTGTAATATATATATATATATATAATATATATAGATTATATATATATAATGATATATATATATTTATATATATATATATATATATATATATATATATAGTATATATATATATAGATTATATATATATACATATATATATATATATATATATATAT
>NC_061100.1:142208481-142221859 GCF_015104395.2 Macrobrachium nipponense | reverse complement strand
GGGGATAAGGAGACATGACATATCAACGGAGTATTTCAATAAGAAAAAAAAATTCTAATTTTGATCAGACACGAGCATGATTTTAGGAAATTATTTTGATTATGGTCTGGAATATTTGTTGATTGGAATAGATTATGATTACTTGGTTTTTATTTTTCTGATTATGATTACTTTAGTTTTTGTTATTCTTTATTTATGATTCTTTATGAATCATAATCAATTTTGCTGTGAGTTAATTTAGAAAGAATAAAAATAATGATTACGCAATGAATCAAGTACGAACAACCTATGGCAAGTAGCAAAACTTACATCTTCATCAGGTTCAGTGGTTCCATGTTTAAAGGCCCAGTAATATATGAACTATTTGAAATAACTTACTAAAGGTATTAAATAGACACATTGTGTGAGTGGTTTTATTGCTTTTTACAGTACGTAATACATAACTTCTACGAATTTATTTCAACGATCACAGCAATGATGAAAACAAAGAATTCCTCCCTGTAAAATATAGAGCTTGTTATACACCTGATTTATTATAGGCTAGATATCTTCTCACCTAGTGTCTAATTTGCCATGTGTGGGTTCACTTGAGAACATCAACTCCTCAAAGCGAACATCTGTCATTCTGCAGAGTTCAGGGAAAGACATGAGATGGTGCTAAGTTTTCAAATCATACCTGCACTTACAAGCGAAGTGCTTCATGGACATTACAAAGAAACAATCACTGATTATTGTCAATAACGATCTAATGATGATATGTTTACGATTATCGCTGCAGAGTAATATTTTTATTATGATTTGATTATGACGACACGTGTTTTCTCATTTTCGATTATGATTTGATTACGATTACGTAATCAGAGAGCCATGGCTTATGATTTTTTTTTTGTTTAGTAATCATAATCCTGCCCTGTCTGATTTTGATCTGTCTAACGGAAACGACTTCAACATGGAGGATACCCAATCATCCCGCTCCTCCCCTTGAATGGTTGTCTAACTAACGTTTACCGGCAACCTTAATCAGAACGCTTCTCCGTTTTTTATGTTCTCATTTAGCAAGTTTTTTGCATTCGCTCTCTTATCAGCGGGAGACGCCCGGCCCTCTCTGCCATTTCGTCTTTGGATGATATAGATTTTTAAGGAGACCAGCAGCATGTGCGGGGTTTGGAATGTATACACACACGCACATCCATACATACATAGATTCACACATATTATAAAATAAAATAAATAATAAATAAAAATTATAATAAAAATTAATAAAAAAAAATATAAATAATTAAAAAAAAATTAAAAAAAAAATATAATTACCATATTAAATATATAAAAAAAATATATATTCTAATATATATTATATTATATGGAATATATATATATAAAAAATAAGTATATACTCGTTTTAATATATTATATATATATATAATATATTATTTATTATATAATATCATATATATATAATATATTATTTGCACGTATGCATGCATGTATAAACCTGGAAAGCTTCAATAAATACACGTAGGGCAAAGACAAGGCAATACCCAAACGCTCTAAGTCAGTGGTGAAATCTATTTCATACTATCGCTCTCGTCTCCCTCCCCCCTCCTCAAAAAAAAAAGGCAAACTGCGGGTTTGAAGCATAAATGTGTAAGACTTTATAATTTGAAATAAAGACACTATTCATTCCAACATTAGTCTGGTCAAAGGGACAAAAAAAGTGGAAACCCCAGATTACGAAGATAATATGATTTGAAATTAATTCCAGTTTGTGCAACTTTAATTAAAGAATAAGCGTCTACAAGATTTATTTTTAAACCTACTCTTGATCCAGGAAATTCTCCCTACAGTTACGTACAAAGATGAAATTTGCTTATTATCTGTTTGGAGTTTGGGTATTATTTTAAAATTGTTTAAAGGCAATAATGGCCATAGTTTTATTACGGTGCCCGATGCTTCAGACACAATTTATTATAAATGAATAAAGAGAGAGAGAGAGAGAGAGAGAGAGAGAGAGAGAGAGAGAGAGAGAGAGAGAGAGAGAAACTTTCACATCAACATAATGCCTCGTAAACAACAATAAAAATCAATAATTTCTCTTGTCACCATAGGGACACGATGACAGCAACAAGGAAATAAATTCAAGAGATAAGAAGTCAGTCTCTGAGCACCAGGGTCTAATGCTCAAATATGCAAAAAAAAAAAAATGATAATAAAAATACCTCCAAGGCAAATAGTTCCGAGGCCCGTCGCCTGCTTAAAGAAAAATTAAATGAAAATAACAAAAGAAGTTTAACCAGACTTAGTCCAATATTTACAGTTATATCTCCGAACAACAATAGCCTCGTGGATTGCGGTTTGGCAAGCAAATAAATAAAAAAAAAAACAATAAACATAGCATGACTCAACTTTATTAATTTTTGTATGAAATTCATGTAACGGAAAATGTTTTATAATATTAAGAGGTTAATTTCGGATGACCATGTTCTTTTTGGTTTTTCGAGAAAAAAAACAGTATTTTAAATAAATTTTACAGATTATATATATATATATATATATATATATATATATATATATATATATATATATGCTATAAAATTAAAAAATCACAGTAGATGCACTGACTTCATAAATAAGCGAATACACGGGAAATGACAGCCCAGCGCTTTCGTCTTATTAAGACATTCGTCAAGGAGTAGCTCCTTTTGACGATGTCTTAATAAAGACGAAAGCGCTGGGCTGTCATTTCCCCTGGGTATTCGCTTATATATATATATATATATATATATATATATATATATATATTATATAATATATATGATAATGTCTGCATGCATGTGTTGAACAAAAGCCCGCATCTGCAAGGTTTGTGGCTAGATCCCTCTCCCTGTCTAGCACCTTTATCCCTAAAGACTCCTGAGAACTGAATCTCACACCTTCTGGCATCACCCCCTTCGCAAAAGGAAAGATATATATATATATATATATATATATATATATATATATATATATATATATATATATATATATATATATATATATATATATATATATATATATATATATATATATAGACACACACACATATATATATATATATATTAATGCAGATATTTGCAGGAGAATTACTACTATGGAGAATTCTTATTATTATTGTTACTTGAGATATTTTACGGGAGAGGTACTTAAGTAGAATTATCATTACTTGAGACATATTTTACGAGAGATTTGAGATATTTCATGGGAGATTATTTTATAATTATAACAGATTATAAAATGTGTGTGTGCGTGTGTGTGTGTGTCCAATTCAGCTGTTACAGTATGATTGTGACAATTATCTTCCCCCCCCCCCCCCGCTCTTCTCTCTCTCTCTCTCTCTCTCTCTCTCTCTCTCTCTGCAACTAGCCCGTGTTGTATAAATTGGCTAAACGGCAAACACTGATCCACTGATCTACAAAAACCTTATAGCAGAATCGATAGAGGGGCACTGTGGAGTCCATATGATATAGAATGTAAGTTGTTTAGAGCGATTAAAACTATTCTTGTTAGAAATATAGCATGTTAGCATCAATAAAAGTAGAGATTGATTTGGTGTTAAATCAATACTGGCCAGAGACAGTGAAGTGAGACCGAAAAAACAAGTGAAAGAGTTTGGGGGAATGGAAAGAATTGGTGTGGTTGGTACTAGTATTTGAGACTAAGTATAACGGATGATAGAATAAAAGATGTGGCCCACAGGATACGTGAAACAAGGAAAGCGGCAGTATATGCGCGCAAAAGAATGGGATTAGACTTTAATTCCCCTTGGAAGCATAGCTGCTAGTGAACGAAGGAATTACTGAGCCAACTCTCCTTTATGGAGGTACAGTGTGTGTGTACTGGATAAGAATGAAAGATGAAAAACGGTTGAAGCTGCCATGGTGGACTATTATGTAGACAGGTTATTGTGATTGAAAAGATTCACCATAGTCTTTCAAGATGGTTCAGTCATCTGGAAAGAAAGGAAGACAATAGGCTGCTGGAAAGGCTGTAAAATTCAGATATTTAGAGGAAATGAGAAAAATAAGACCTAGATATATGGCGTGAAATTGGAAGGGGAGGCGTTAAATATCCAGGGAGCGTGAGAGAGCGTGCAGGGTAAAAGTGACTGGCTTCGCTTGTGCGGTGGGATCAGCACTCAGCCAACAAACTTACTAAGATTAAAAAGCAGCTAATGACGAGGAAGGTTTCTGCACTCCCAGGGCCTATCCACGATTCAGAAGAAATGCTATAAATATGGCAGCGATCGTAGTGTTGTTTTTCTCAGTAGCCATCCATTATTTTGTGCGAATAGCTTAATGTTAGGAGTTTTCCATCACTGAGCATTTAATTAGTTCAGTGAGAACGAAATTCGCCTCAGTTTTGCATTTGACATTCAATCCGTAGAAAGAAGGGTCGGTCATGGTCATTTCTAGGGAGCTTTTTACGCATAAAATTATTAGAAATAGAACAAAAACAAGTTGAGAAACATTCTCTCTCTCTCTCTCTCTCTCTCTCTCTCTCTCTCTCTCTCTCTCTCTCTCTCTCTCTCTCTTATTTTTCGCCTGTTATTACTTGGGTGTTATCTGCAGCAGCACAGATTTTCAGTGAAATTATACTTAATCTATTTGGATCCATAGGCACATGGGTAGTTTTTCTAATTTTAGTTAGATGTGGGAGTGATCTAGACAGCTTTCATCCTTGATTGTTAAAGAATGGAATCATCACGCAACTTAACAACCTCTAGTTACTGGCAAAACACACACTGGTATAGAGACAAACAGAGAGAAATACAGAGTTCGTGCCACTTAAAAGAAAAAAGAAAAAAAAAAAAAAAAAAAAAAGTGGACAGACGCAACCAAACGTATGTTTCAAAGCCTTAGACTTTTCCAGTGTTTGGATTTTCCCATCATTGACTTTGAGTAGTACTATAAGTGTTCAGGATACATCATATGACCCTCATAATTGGAAACATGTCCCCCAAACAGATAACTGCCATCAAGCTCCAATTGATTTACACTTTTTTTAAGAGCAAAGGGCAATGAGACGAATATACAAATTGCCCCTTTTCCAGCCCAAAACAGATGTACAAAAGACGGTTAGACTATGAAAATGTTTGGCAACTAATTGTATCAACCCATAAATCTGAAATTCAATCAATTACATTTCATGACATGAAATCATCAAACCATAAACGGGATTTAAATGAATTAAGCCACAAAAGAATTTTTAAGGCACTGCGTTAAACAATGAAATTGATTTGTAAAAATTATAAAACAATACCGAGTTAGACAACGTGAATTTAACGAAACATGTTGTCACGATTCAAATAGAATCGCAATAAGGACACACCCTAAAAAATACGAACACGAAGTCAGTAAAAATCCTTTTAATATTTAGCTGACCATGAACAGCAAAGAACTGAACACAAGAACACCTCGAGTTTTAACCTGCCAGAGGCATTAAATTCCGAGCAAGTAAAGTACAGTTGCGCCCAACCTGTAATTCCCGTTAACCTACATACGCCATAACGTGCCCAGGTGTGTAGTTAGGTGTGTAATTACTTGCCGTGCTTCTGTGGCCCGCTTCATAGCACGTTACGTTTGAAGGGAGCTCAAGTCGGAATAATGACTAGATTCATTGGCATATCAAAGAAAATTAATGCAGTTTTTAACAGCAGCAGCAAAATATGGACATACGCACGCTCAATTTACGGCATCTTATGCCAAGCAACATTTTACCTCGTTCAGGTTGCAAGTGAGTTTTATGAATAATCAAGTTATCTATTAACAACAGAAGTACATTGTTCCTTTTAAGAAAGACAACCTTTCACGTTTAGTGACAGGAATAAATCTACAACGACAACAAGGTCAATGCTTGGCATTTTCCTTAAGCAAGATTTTACAAAAATCTAGAAATGTCAACAGCACGAAATGTCAAATGTTATCCTTTGGAGCGGTTGCAGCTGGATAATTGTTGCCACTTAGTTGTTTATTTGGCAGATATGCCAAGAAAATGATCGCCTAAATAGACTTCAATTTACAGCAGTTTCTTAGATTTATGAACAGCAAGGTCTGAGAAAAAGACAGGCCAAAAAGTTCATATATAAAAAGCAATTAACTTTTTTTTCGTAGGGAGGAGTAAAATACCCACTGCAAACTCGATATATATTTGGTGAATTTCGACACGAGATCTTCATGTTTTCTTAATTTCACATCGTATCATTCTTGGAAATCAAAATATGAGATCAGAGAGATACAGAAACCAACTAGGGACCATTCTTCCGGGCAGACCATGGTCAACAGGGTGGATTGTTGTGAGGGTACATAAAAATAATATCGAAAATAATTAATCAATCTAGGACTTATGGCAACGATATCCCCTATCCAGTGCTCGTCAGCGGAAAACTGCTACCATTGTCAAGAGAAATTTGGAATGACAATTAATATTCTGAACGATGAAATTTCTGAGATCACGTGAACTGGTATTGATTAACTCGCTAAGAGCAATAATTACTTTGCCTATGTAAGAACTTCAGGTTATGAAAAAAAAACTTGATTTTTTTTTTCATTCACTTTACAGCGATGACAGAAAATTCCCCTAATACAGAAGACGCTTCTAAAGCTTCTTGATGCAAAGCTACTAAGGTCGTTAATTAAACCGTCAGTACTTCTGATTTTCCCAAAATAGTCACATGCAAAAATAAAGTCAAGAAAGTTCAAGATTCGACGGAACGCTTTAGAGGCGTTGCGTTAAATCCCAAAATATATTTGTTGCCCGGAGCATTAAAGCAGGTATACCTTAGGGGCTAGTCAACTGCCGTGCGCTGCAGCCAAGGAAGAAGAGAACATGGTGCTAGTAATCTCATCTATAACAGGTTTGCTATTACCAGAAAGTTTACATTTTCTGGTGGTGCACTTTCCTACAAGGATAAAAAAGTGTATGTTGAAAATTATGTATTGAGAGAGAGAGAGAGAGAGAGAGAGAGAGAGTCAAGTATACTACAGAAGATTTTGCGTTTATCATTATAACGTTAACGGATGGTGAATACACAAAAGTTCTTTAGGGAAAAAAATAGGCTTAAAGTGAATATCTTCCAATAAATTTGTAAAAATAAACTACTTCCATTATATAAATATGGCTAAAACACGACCGTACATTAAATAGCAGATGATCATGATCAAATAAAGAAGAAAAAAGTTAAAGTGAGGAGTGGGTTCATTGCAGAGCGTGATTCATTACTTCGACACTACCATTTCTGTAGGTTTCGAAGCCTCGAACGGCGGAACGGAGTCAAAGAAATCCCTGGCCTACATTTGGAAATTAGATCTCCCAGATCATTAAATCCACAATCACGTTATTCCGTGCCGTACGAGACACATATTTAACCTTCGAATCATTCTGACCGCTTTTTTACAGATCTCAACCTCTTTTGCATATACCTTAGCCCCTTTTACAGTTATTCAAAGCTCTACTGTGTTCGTTTTAGGCGGTATTGAGTACAAATGAGCTGTTCAGATTTTATTTCAGACGTTTTTGTGTATACTTTAGGCTTTGAGACCTGTTTGGATTGATTTCAAAACCTCTTTAGCCTATAAATTTGTCATTTCATCAATTTATTTCAACCTTTTCAATGCCTTTTATTTTCATTTACTTCAAAGTGTCTTGAATTAATTCAAGGACTTTTGCCGTTCATTTCCAACCTCTTTTGCATCCGTAATAATCCTCCTTACGTCTATTTCCTGCTATTTCATTCTTTCCCAGATCGTTTGTGGATTGTAAGACCGACTGCCCTTATTCCAGTTTATTTGTTTTATCTTTTGTTCCTTCATTTCACTCTGGAGCATTTCCACGGATCTTCATGTTCTTTAGCAATCATACTGAGGTTTTTTTTTTCTTTTTGCACTGAATTCAAGGTCTCCTACACAGCTTAAGGGTTGTTTTGAATTTATTCAGAGCTTTTACTTGGAGTTACTTCAACATCTGCATTTATTTCAGTCTCTTCAAAGTTTCCGCTCACTCACCTTGGAGGATTCGCAGTCTGCATTATTTTGGCATTTGCATTCCATTAGATTTATCTTGCATTTTTCTTTTATTACTGTACTCTAGTAACGAAATTGTATACATTCACCTCATTTCCTTCATTGGTCTTCCAAATGCCTTCCCCTCTGCCCAGTCTTGTTTTCCACCATTGACCGTTACATTTACTGGAGAATATCTGGATCCACTTTGGTTATGCATACATATATCAGGAGGCTTTGGATTTACTTATCTATTACAACCAATTTTGTTTTTAGTCTGTATTTCCCTGCATTCGGTTTCAGCATCAGCAGAGGAGGTTGCAGGAACAAAGTAACTTTCTAAAAAAAACGTTATTCTACTGATGGATGACTGGCAATTCAGTAAAGCCTATGAAAGATAAGAAAGTTTTGAACAATGCTTTCCTTAAAATTTCGCGCTCTGATTCCGAAACTTTCCGCACACTGAAACATGCGGTGGCAAGAAATATTACATGTTTATCCTGTATCAAAACAGATCTGAATTGGATATAAAAAAAAAAAAAAAAAAAAAAAAAAAACAAAAAAAAAAAAAAAAAAAAAAAAAAAATTCCGAAACATGATTCATACAGTTCAACAGTTCGGAACGCGTATTTCATAACACCTGAAAGCAGGTAACCTCTAAATTTCTCGAAGCATTTCATCTATTTCTAAATCGAGAGTTATTCAACGCATATGACCATGAAGCAGCTCGTCGAGTTTCAAAACATCTGGCAGTGTAGCGATTCGGAACGCACATGTTTAGAAGCTTCTTATGATCATGCGTGTTTCATTAAATGCAGCAGTTCGAGGCGAATGTTCGGTCATGACTCGAATCTCGTCCTGATTATCTCACTGATACCTTACAAGGATTGGTACGTTGTAAAGGAAGGCGTGTTTTTTTATACACTGTAAGCTCTCTATATCTCTTTCGCGATATTTTTTAGGGGTCGGTATATTTTACACCACATTAATTAAATCATTCCTTTACCGAACCAAATATTAAGAACGTTTCGTGTGTCAAACGTGAACACGGAAGATTGTTTCGTTTTTTACGTCCATTTTTCGCGAGTCAGACTTGGTGTTTGTCATAATGACAAGGTCGCGCGGGTTTGCAGAAAGGTCATCGCATACCCAGATCGAATGAAGGAACATAACTGACATTTTAGGGTACTTGGTCTCTCTCTCTCTCTCTCATTCATATATATATATATATATATATATATATTAATATGATATATATATATATATATATTATATATATATAGAGTGTGTGTGTGTGTCTGTGGGTGTAATCGATTTTACTATGAGAAAGTAATTGGAATATATAATGTTTTTAATAGTAATTGATCAATCAACCGATCAGCAAATAAATACAAATATGAATAAAAAATGGGCTGAATCCCGAAGTTAATCCCTCGCTGAAAACACTGCACGTCCTGTCACTAAAGTATACACACACAACACACACACACACACACACACACAACACTTATATATATATATATATATATATATATATATATATATATATATATATATTATAATATATATATAGAGAGAGAGAGAGCAGAGAGAGGAGATGAAGGACGAGAGAGAGAGAGAGAGAGATGTATGTATGTTAATGTATGTAACGTGCTTGTGCAACATTCCTACTACAAAAATGCTGTAGTCAATTACTTGGTCAGCTGACAATTAGTACTTGCCTACCAGCCACAGCAGTTCCAGTTATCGTACCATTAAAGCAAGCAATAGCATTTACACTACCTCTTACTGCAAGTGCTAACATTATGTTTACAAGGATGATGAGTAAAATGACAAGCATGGACAAAGAGCAATTTCAATATAAAACTGAATTAATACAATCTAAAATAAAACTATGTGAAACCAAAGCAAGCGGCAAATGAAGTTTAGCATAATTGTTTCAAGCAAATTGACGACTAACAAAACTCCTAAACTTTAATACTCCAGTCTTGTCTGCTCTGCACTTCATTGTATTTGGTTTTTTGCCTGGCCACTGTCACAGTCATCATCCTTCCCCTCAGACAAACGACTGGTTCAGTTCTATCCGAGGTAAACTTAGGAATTTTATCAATAACGGGACACGCAGCAATCGACATCTCAGGAGCCTGTTGCCCAGAACCCTCAAGAGTTGGGAATACGAGAAAAGAAGAGGAAGGGCAGGAAAAGGAAGAAGAATGACCAAAGAAGAAAATGAGACAGAAGGGATATGGAGAGAATCATCACATGCAGAGGTAAATTACGCAATATGCAGTGAAAAATGAAGGGGTGAGAAATTAAGACACTCAATACATGCACCAAGGAAGGAAAATAGACATAAGAAAAGAGAACTTATGAAATGATGAGGCTTTGATAAAGAAATGTTCAAATCATTGCGAAAATTCACTGATAAAAACACAGCAGGTAACTGCAGATAAAAACCCAAGAAAGGCGAAACTAGAGAGAAAGAAAACATGCAATGTTCACCCCAAAGGTTTAAAGATACAGTTACCACCATAACAACTGTCTTTTTCGCTAAGATGTTCCATCTGCCAAGATAGTTAAGTTTCTCTTATAACAGTAAGTTCTACTGACAAGTGTCATAATTCGTTTTTCTTTTTGACTTGAAGAATATCGATATATTGTCTTTAAATGAAACATTCTTCCCTTGAGACACATGCACACACAGTCATATATATATATATATATATATATATATATATATATATTATATATATATATATATATATATATAGATGTTTTATAAATATAATAATATATATACTTTGAATAAAAGCGGATTAACATTGTTAAAAAAAAGTGAAAATGTGGAATGGGGAAAACTATGAAGAAAATAAAAAGAAAATAACTGTGAATGAATTTATTATGCGCAAATTCATCAAATTTAACAAAAGGTACCAAGAAATACATAATTGATATGTAAAATATCGAGATAGCACGAATTACAATAGCATAGTAATATATCATCATTAGTAATATTTCAGTATTACTATACATATTATTACTTTGAAGCCCTTGCAATGACATAATACAAAGAAAGCAAAAAAATAAAATAAATGAATCAAAGAGCGCTTAATTTGATTGTATCTTTTCTCATAAAAACTGTCTAAACAAAATTTTAAAAAATAAATAAAATACAAAAAAGACGACGAAACAAAAGGCACGTGACTGGAAAGAGCGGAAATGCTAGATGAGGGAACAAACACCCAGTGACTGGAAATGACAGCTTGTGACGTAACGCCTGGCGACGAATGACAATATTCGTGAAACGTGCGTTCCGTTATGCGCGTGCGTAACTATCTCCAACCCTCGTTACCTTCGGCTAAGAATGTAAGAGAATGAAAATATGCTGCAGGTGGAATTAAAAATAAAACAATCGACAGCAATAAATGGGAGCTGCAATCAGAAAGCACAGGGACATTCACTCAGTCATAGATACGTCATTCCTACACTTGCAATGAGGCGGGATTCAAAATAAAAAATAAAATAGAGCAAATACAAAACATTACTGAGAAAAAGTTTGAACGCACTAATAGCACAATATTATAAGGACCTTCTTAAGAAAGAGAGCGTTTAGTTCATCTTAAACTGAAAAAGAAGAGACATCGAAAATATGCATTAATAGCAACAGGAAACATATTAGAATATTATAAAGAGAGGCTTTATGCCAAGGATTTGAGAATATAGCAATGGAAGTCAATTGAACTCAAAATTTATGTTCTTTTCCGATCTGCTTTTGTCGATATTTCATAATACGAACTCATGCATCTGATATAGATATATATATATATATATATATATATATATATATATATATATATATATATATATATGTGTGTGTGTGGTGTGTGTATATATATACATATATATATATATATATATATATATATATATATATATATATATATATATGTATATACATACATACATACATACATATATTATATATATATATATATATATATATATATATATAGATAATATATATATATATATATATAGTCTTATAGGCCTTTATAGTTGTGACATTCGTCTCTCGATCTAGAGAATCAAGGTTCGACTCTCAAACGAAAAAGGGGCAGGCAGTAGGAACCAGTTAAAAACATTAAAATATTTAAGGCTCCTGTCAGCTTAGGAAGCGAAATAAGAAACCTGATATTCAGTCTGGGCAATCGGTTGTACCCAGGGTGGATAGCAGCATGAGTTCAGCAACATACACACCCACATACACACACACACACACACACACACACACACATATATATATATATATATATATATATATATATATATATATATATATATATATATGGTTAGGGTCGAAATCACAATCAACCGAAGTGTGTTGGTGCTGTGCATGGATCACGGTTGCTTGGTCCATTGATTTCTCTCAACCTATCGGCCATCCGACCACCCGGTTGTAAATGGGTACCATTGTCTGCTTAATCATATAAAAAAAAGTTATGTGGAGAGCAACCTTATCCCTAAACTCTTGCAGTACTTATATTTACATACACACATTATATATGTATATATTAGATGTAGAGAGAGAGAGAGAGAGAGAGAGAGAGAGAGAGAGAGAGAGAGAGAGAGACAAATTACACATAAGAATATTTTATTTATCTCCAACATTATTATTATTTCTTAGATAAATAAACTTAAATAGCTTTATCAAAAATAAAATATCATCATCGTCACTTTTACCTTTCACACTGCTGTTATTATTTTAATTCTCGACAAAAGTTACGCCAAAGTGTAGCACGTTAGTAAGTAAAGTAATGGCACTCGTAGAAATAGTAATTTTCCACTGAACAATAATAAAAAAAAAAAAAAAAAAAGATTACACTGTTTCTCTTTCAGACAATACCAGTGGCTTAAAACAAATACTTTGACATAACGGCGCATTCAAAATCTTTTGAATAGTCGTATGTCATTTACTTTAAGTAAATTAAAATTAAAGGGACGAAAGATCGAAATAAATAAAGAATTAATGTAACGCAGATGGCTAAAAGCCACCAAGTATCTCCCCGCAGAAAGTGGTCACAGAGAAACTTCGTTACTAGTGAATCTTTATGAGACATTTTTGTGGTGGAACCAAAGGAAAGTTTAACGAGAGAGAAAATTAGAAACTGGCGTTTATGTCTGTATGTGTATGTGTATATATATGTGTGTGTGTATGCATGCTAGTATAAATATAAATAAATAAATAATAAATAAATATATATATATATATATATATATATATATATGTGTGTGTGTGTGTGTGTGTGTGTGTGTGTATGTGTGTGTACCTGTATATATGTATGAAC
>NC_061100.1:142203481-142205981 GCF_015104395.2 Macrobrachium nipponense | reverse complement strand
CAAAAACCAATCCTTTGATGCAACTTGTTCTCTTTTCATATCCGCTCCCAAGATGCATTCGAAAGTGGTCCTACTTCTTGTTTCCCAGGTCAGTCTGGACTGAACTAGGATCATCTGGTCCTTGCATCCCTTACCGCTAGGGGAGCGAGAAATTATCGGTCTTAAAAGGGAAAAAAGTTTTCCCAGATGCACGACGAGTTATATGATGGACGCCTGGTTTAAAGGCTACTCCTGATGTTTTTACATTTAGTATCTTATATTTCTCTAGAAAAAAAAGATAATTTCACATCTAAATTAAAAGCAATTATGAACTAAATCACGTATTAATGCATAATCCTCTTCGGTTTAGTTTTCTGCTACAAAACCGATGAAGAAAAAAATCGTAGACTATAATAATTATGGCCTTGTACTCACCACCGGCAACACTTTCTTGAATTCTTCAAAAAAAAAAAAACCTTACACTTTAAAATGTACACAAAAGCAAGGAATGACAAATCACTCAAGTTTCAATACCTTTTTAAATTCTCTATCTCAATACAAATCTCCGACCTCTTCTTGCAAGAGAGCACAAAACTCTTCGTGAGCCAGATTAGAGTCCTCGCTATAGAAAAAATTGTTGCATACGGACGCACGCACACACATACACTGACAGACAAAAGTAAGACAGCACCAGTCTGAACACAGCCCCAGTCAGACTCGCACTAAGCCACTCTCTCGTTCCTGACTGACACTCTCTTCGAAGGCCCTGGCCATTGGTGGGCGGGGCTTACAGGGGTCTTCACAGACAGCAGACCCGCCCGCCCTCGCACTGGAGAATTTTTCGGCGAAAAGCGCTTTCTGTCAATTTTCTCCCTTAACGAGTTGTGAAAAAAAGTCTCCACGAATGTTGAGGAGAGATCATTTTCAAAATAGGAAAAATCCATATTTAAGAAATTATTTTCTTTTAATAATTATGACCCCATCGAAGGTCACTTTGCATTTTTTTTAATGAGTGAAGAATAAGAGGATTAAGTGGCCGCATGAATCGACCTGATTAACTTTGAGAGATGAATATTCTTCAATCAAACGCTTGAAGATGAACCATTTATCACAAAGCCAGGGAACAATCCCATCCAACCTATAAGGGTTAAATTACTGTGTCAGCCAAAGCTTCATCCAGCTAAATTTACTTCAGTTGAAGAGGAAAGTGGTGCAAGGTACTTTCGACTCAAGCTGTTGAAGCCGAGAGTCTTCAGACGATAGAGATCAAAATGGCGTAGGATTGTAGCAACAAATCCCGAGTTCCAAGAATGATTTTCTAATTCTTTATGACTGAATATCGGAATTTCTTCTATTTTGTATGTAAAGAATATAAATAGAGGTAACGTTAAATAGAAATAAGTGTGAAGATCATAACCACGACAGCGAAATCATATAAGATATGAACTCAGCAAAACTGAGCAGAGCAAGCGAAACTCAAACATCGTTGTGGATGTGGGTCGATCAGTTTCTCAGCGCGAACCGCTGACCCATATAAGAAGAGCGAGGGCGAAAGTATAACACCATAGGCACCCCCAAGGAGAGGTATAAACTCGTCCCTATTCGATGAGCACATAAGGCCGACGTTGGGATCACAGCTACTTGACATTGAGTGGAAAGATTGATTTAGGGAGCTTCTACTTTTCATTGTCACGATATAGGTATTCATTGATTCTCTATTTTTTATTTTCTGGACGATAGAACATGCAAAGTGAATAACGAATAGTTAAGAGCGTTCGTTGCTCTCAATATCATCTTTCAAACATCCCCATAGATATATCAGCAAATGAACGCATTTTATTTTTTACACACACACACACACGCACACGCACACGCACACGCACACGCACACGCACACACAATTATATATATATATATATATATGATATATTATATATATATATATATATTATATATATATATATATATATATATACAAGATTTCCACGGTTAATACAAAGAGAATATCGTGTTTTGAGAATAGGCTAAACGAAAGCAGTTATTAGTGTTTCTTTGGCACCATGCTAAATGTTTCGCTTATATACATCAACCATAATGTCTAACTCCAAACATAGGATTCTGCCTGTGTACCTGATTCTCTTCCTCTTGTACACATGTTCAAATTCAGAGACCAGCAAAATCTCACGGCCCTTATATTATGCATATATATAATATATATATATAATATATATATATATATGTATATAATATATAAATATATATAATATATATATATATATGTATATATATATAATATATATATATATACCATATATATATATATATATATAATTAAAATTAAAAACTTATCTTTTTTACCCCGGAAAGAGCCATAATACGTAAACTAAAGTTGGTATACACAATAGAAGTTAACAGGGAGAATATCGTAAGAGAGTATGTTTGTTAGGTGGAGTAAGAAATGTTCACACTAGTGAAAAAGGAGTGTGCTCTGTTGGAGAGAATGAGTGCTATGAATCAGGAA
>NC_061100.1:142165981-142198481 GCF_015104395.2 Macrobrachium nipponense | reverse complement strand
TTATCGTGTATCGTAAATAAGTTATTATTATATTTTATCTTATAGTACTGTTTTAAATCGTTATCATATCTTCTATGTGAAAAAAAGCCTTAAATATTGTTGGAACTGACTATTCATATTAATATTATTCAGACGGAAATATCCTTTTTCATTATCCTATAAGCAGCTCTCCCTCTCTCTCTCTCTCTTTCTCTCTCTCTCTCTCTCTCTCTCTCCATCTGTCGTTCTGTCCTCCATCTTAAATCACCTGGATACACTATTTAAATAATGGTAAACGTTTCATGTTATTTGGATGTGGCCAAGGATCACGAAACCGTAAATTCCTACTCTACCAACTTGTGCTTGGCTGCATCTTTTTTTGCTCTAGATTGACTGGACTATAATTACCTGTATTGCCAATAATATGCGAATCTAGTCACAAAGATGTTACACACCAGGTTTTTCAAAGGTATTATTTTATTAATTAATCTATGCTAAGAACACATTATTGGATATGCTACTCTAGTACTACAGGATTACTAATTATGGCATAACTTAGTTGAGTTACCACTATTTGAGTGTGATGGGCCACTTGGCTCCGCCCCTCGCAACCATCTAGGCTACTTATAGAAAGTATTCTAATTTGCTATATTTCTCATATTATATTATATTTACTATATTGTTTCTGAAACTTTTGATGAAAATAAATTATGTGAAATAAAATGAAATGAAGTGGATGTGTGAAACGGTGCATTAATATAATGATGGTAGGGTATAAAGGATGTAGGTGTTGCAAAACCGTATACTATTAACATATTATTTAGTCTCAAATTATTGGGTGACAGTCTTTAGACCTGGGTAGATCGTTCACGTCTTAGCTATATGTAATATATGTTAACTGATGGGCAATTCTTAGTTGATAATAATTTCGTCGGCTTCCGGGTACGAGGATATAAGTTAACGCCGCCTCTCACCTACAAATCCCTGTCACGCCCAGGGATTCGTTGTTTTGGAGTTGTCAAGGCCAAGGAGGGTTGATACCGACTCCAAAACAACAAATACCTGAGAGCGACAGGGATTTGTAGGTGAGAGGCGGCTTTAACCTATATCCTCTCGCGGTAGCTGTGTGGCTAAAGGCGCTTCACTGGACGTCCTGATTTCTGGGTTCCTACGTAGGTTCGCGTCCGGGAGCCGACGAAATTATTACCAACTAAAAATTCCCTTTCAGTTAACATACGAAAACATTAATTCTGAGGTAGAGCGAATTAGATATTAAAGGACATTTGTAGCTTAATGCATACACATAAATCACGGTGTTGTGATCAGACATATATATATATATATATATATATATATATATATATATATATATATATATATATATATATATATATATATATATATATATATATATATATATTGTCAGGTTGTTTGACTTGAAAACAACCTTGTTACAATTTTTTAATTGCCCTCTCTTGTTTTGGTTGGGAGGCTAGTTTACTTTTGTCACGTTGTGAGTGACAAGAGTCAGTCAGGTTTTGGAAAGCAGAGCAGCAGAATCTCGACAATGTTCTGTCGAGAACAACAGCCGCAGTAGTAGTTTTGGAGTATCGCCTTATGGATGGCGATGACAGCAACGATAGACTTGGATTTGTGGCAGCAGGTGTTGACCGTTTAGGAGGAAATCAATCCAGTTCCTGAGGATGTGGTGGTGGCTAACCCATAGCCCCCTTTTCAGAAGAAGTGTTCTTCTGTGGCAGCTTCAAAGCTGTTGCATTGAACACTGATGTTCGATGGTCAGCCTCGAGGATTTTGGATTGTGGTTCTTACAGTTTTCAGTGTATGTTTACTAGTATTGGTGTGTAATGAGCAAGTCAATGGCTCTTGTATATTTACTAGTCTCTGTTGGTAATGAGCAAGAGTGTGGCTCTTTTCTTTTATGCAATGTATATTATCTTTAATTATTGCATTGTATTATTCTGTCGTCGATTTGAAGTGTATTGTTTATATCTTATTATTGCATAAGTATTGCTGCTGATTTAAACTGTAATAGTATGGTTGCTGATTTAAATATTCTTATTTTGTCAATTGATGCTTTGGAACTCAAAGGCATTTAAATGTTTTTCCTATTAATTGTGATAACTGTAATTGATTTTTTGTCTGCTTTCTAAAACCTGTACTATTGTACATATGTAATATAATTTTTGTTTAATAAACTTGTCTAAGGTACTTTAGTATTTTCTTTTGCATCCACCCCTTTGGTTGTTACAGTCCATTAGTCCATTCCAGTCCCATTTCTTTTAGTATTTTATGAACCTGATTGTCATGGAGGAAAGTGGTCATGACAATATATGTATATGTATATATACAAATATATATGTATATAAAATATACACACATGTGTATATATATACACACACACAATTATATATATATATATTATATATATATATATATATAATATTATATATATATATATATATATACACGTTTCGCAGGACTAATTGCCACTGGGTAAACTATCACTTGGAAAACTGCTCATCTATATTGGCGACCATAGACTTATTTAAAAACACATTAAATGTGACTGCATTTAATTAATGATAGTTAAAAAAATATGGGTGACAAAGAAAACAAAATAAAAAGCCCATAGTTTATTTCAAAATAGACATTTGTAAAATGGCACTGTAAAGAGCATAATTGATACCCAAAAGCAATAATTAAAAAGAAAATTAGAATAGGATTTATTAAAAATATGATTGTTATAAGCAATAAAATTTTAATTCTTCATTTTACCATCCCAGTTACTATAGTTTAGGACTATAGTTTCTAGTCTTGCATTCAGTCTTTTGTATACCATTGTATCTTGAGCCTGACCCTAGGCCTGCTGCAGTTTTAAGTCTTAAACGAAGTATTATGCCTTTATATACCATGTTATCAAATAAGTTCTTAAACCCCGGCTCCCCTGTATCAACTGAAGTTTGTCTGCAGAACACCTAAAAGGTTGTAAGGTATTCTTCAATTTTACCATTATAATTTTCACCCTAAAAGAATACTTCAAATTCATACTACATTATAGTTTTAAATGTAAACTGTACCAACTAGCTCATTTACAAGTAAATTTAACCAACTAGCTGGGCCGAAAGTGAACTAAACCTACTAGCTGGTCTGCCAGTAAATTTTCCCAACTAGATAGTCTACCAGAGTTGATTATCAAATAACTAAAGATAGCCTACCATAGCCTAACCTTAGCTTAGCAACCTTCAGGAATAGTTTATTGTTTTCATTTGTCCCTCTCCACAGCTCAAGTCTTGTCTAGTTATGAAAGTTAAGTTATTCTTACAAGCTAGCCTACCTGAGACTGTACAATGTAAATAATTGTATTTGAAAATATTAAAAAAACTTTTATGTCATGGTTCAGCTAGCTTGATTTAGTTCTGTAAAGTACATACAGTGTCTTCTCCCCTGAATCACAACTGTATGAATATGAATTCATGCATATTGTAATTAAAGTTATACTTGTAATTAAATAAAGTTTCTTTTATAAGATCTGTGAGTAGCCCCAAATATACCTTAAAAATGTCTGCAGGTCAGTGCAGAAAGCCTGTCGTTAACAAATGTGACATGTGAGAATTCCAGAAATAAATAATGTGATTTTGTACTTAAGATTTCCCGACAAGAACGAGAGCAAGACCACTACCTTACTTGGGTTAGAAAAATGCAGAAGGGATAAAAAGCCAAACTGTGGATCACGCATATTGTAGCAACCAATTAGGAGCCCTTCATAAATTACGAAACTCCTTAAGGGGGTTACCAAATATATCAGATTTTTCCTGCTTCTTTTGAAAAAGATGTAAAGGACAAAAGAGAGAGAGTAAAGATTCTGAAATAGACTTGCATTATATTTTAGTAATACTGACAAATGGTATTTAATTTTTTTTATAATTATATATCTAACAAATATCACAAACTCAACCCTTGTTTGTTCGTGAACATTTTTTGCTAAAAGTATTACATGGCATAGAATAATATGACAAACTCATCCCTTTTCTGGAATTAGAAATATATTACAAATCAAATCAATCCTCTTCTAATCTTATGCATATCTACTCTGTGTATTTATGAATAAACTCAAACGAAAAATACCGCAAGACCTCACTCTCTCTCTCTCTCTCTCTCTCTCTCCTCTCTCCCGCTCTCTCTCTCTCTCTATCTCTGAGTTTTTGTGGGTGTGTATGTATGTATGTATATATATGTAGATCTATATATATATATATATATATATATATATAAATATATATATAATATATATACTATATATATATATATATATATATATCTATATATATATAATAGATATTCGGATAATTCTGATATTTTTTGTATTTCTATATAATATAGTATATATATATAATATATATATATAGATATCTATCTATATCTATGTGTGTGTGTGTGTGTGTGTGTGTGTGTGTGTGTGTGTGTGTGTACTATTTATAGATGGAGAGAACATAAAAAAATCTTTAATTGAAAGCTTATACACGAAAAAAAGTTATGGTAAAAATATTATATTTCCTGGTCAAAACGGAGTGATTTCACATATATACCAATAAACTTTTCTGCGCTAAAATACAATCTCTCTCTCTCTCTCTCTCTCTCTCTCTCTATTCCTTAATACTCTAAGATTACGCTTGTCAATGCATAAGAGAGAGAGAGAGAGAGAGAGAGATGAGAGAGGAGAGAAGAGAGAGAGAGAGAGAGAGAGATTATTTCAGCAATTTATAACACCAAGAGACCCAAGACATTATCTAAATCTTTCAAAATGCTTCCAGATATATTTTGACAAATCAAAATATCTCTCGTAATATATAGAAACTCAACGAAGAATCGAGAGAGAGGAATGTGTGTAAGAACTGGGTATGGCCTCTGCAGATATGGATTCCAGCTTGAAGAAAATATGGCCTTATTTGGCCTCGGCAGCAGCTGTTGTTCGGACGTTGTTGTCCACATGTCTAGCGATTTACTGAGAGAAGTCTGACGCAGGAATAGTCATCTTATTTGCTGTAGCGCCTATTCACTGATGAGGATGTAGATCTCTGATGATGGAGCTGAAGAGCCAAAGGAAAAGGAACTGGACGAGAGACTTGAGGCCTTGCGAGACACCATCCAGCAGGTGAACTTGACTACTATGAAGGCGTTGGACAGATCACTCATGAGGTGTTGCAACAGAGAGGGCCCACTCGCTCGAGGCCGAAACTGTTTCTGAAGAAGGAGAATGATAAAGAGGGAGAAACAACAGTTGGAAAACAAGATCCTCAAGATCACAGAAGAAAATCACCAGATGAAGTACAACACAAAGTAAATTGGACAGAAAAGCGATGCATTATGTGAGGGATTTGTCTGAGCAGTTAACAAAGGCAAACTGCCAGCTTAAAAGGTCTGAGAAACTTCTACGACAGAAGGAGAAAGCCAGTAGCTCAGGACTGAATGAGCATCGCGGATGGCGAGGCTCATCCAGGAACAAAATGACGCGACCGAGGCAGCGCGGATCCGAGAGGAAAGACCTCGAGCTCAGGTTCTAGTGCCTGCTGAAGGAAGTGGAAGACCTCACGAATGAAAAGCGTCGACTCAAGTGGCGGAACTCAAGAGGATGAAAGGCTTCCCAAGTCCTCAAGAATCCCAACGGGAAAGCACCCTTCAAGACACACATGGAAGAGGACGAACGAACGAACACACTGTCTCCGTCTGTCTTCAAGGAAGGAGGAAGACTTCGAAATCGAGAAGAGACGAGTCGAAGCCTCTGGCAGATTCTCAAACCAACCTTCCGCTTCAAGCTCTTTTCCTCGCCCTCCACGAGAGAGTCTGCCATCAAACACAACAAGGAATAAAAACAAGTTTTTGGAGGAAACCAAATGTCTGGTACATATATGGAACCCTCCAATATGTGAAAACAACATAGTACAAGCTGTAAGAGGACCTTCCACAAACAAGCTATTGTTCAAAAAGTTGAAAAGTATATAACACCATGTCAGGAAATTCTAAATTTATATATATTCAGAAATTCTGAATATATATAAATTCAGATACAAAACTTCAAAAACTACAGTACAAGCTGTCAGAGGACCGTACACAAACAAGTTATTGTTCAAAAAGAAGTTGAAAAGCAAAGAACACCATGTCAGGAAATTCTCAATTTATATATATTCAGAAATTCTGAATATATATAAATTCAGAGTTGGAGCGGTAGAAAACTTCAAGAACTACAGTACAAGCTGTCAGAGGACCGTACACAAACAAGTTATTGTTCAAAAAGAAGTCGAAAAGCAAATAACACCATGTCAGGAAATTCTCAATTTATATATATTCAGAAATTCTGAATACATATAAATTCAGAGTTGGAGTCGATACTTCAGAATCTACAGTATTTTTTTTTTTTTTTTTTGTTTTTTTTTTTTTTTTTTTTTTGGTGAGCAGTGACCAATGAGCGAGGGAAGGGCGCTCATTGCTGGCTAAACAAAACCCCTTTGCAATGATTTGGGGCCCTGTGATGACACCCCAGCAGTGAGGCATCATGCCGTTTAAAAGCGCAAAGATAGAGAGAGAGGAGAGAGAGAGAGAGAGAGAGAGAGAGAGAGAGAGAAGAGAGAGAGTTGATTTCAGATGCAGATGGAAGAGATAGGCTACTTTTGCAGGTGTAGGACGGAATACTTCTGGAGGAGTTAAAAAAGAATCCTGAAAATGCCAAAGACGGCATAACTGCTCACTTAGAAAAGACAGAGGACAGGAGCCTCCAGGAAGGCGAGAGGTCAAAAAGAACGTTCCTATAGGTACTAAGAAGAAATTGAGATGGCATTAGTTGTAGATACTGAAGAAGAGGGGAAGGGCTGGCAGAAGGGCTGAGAGAAAACAGAAAAAGGATGCATGAAGGTCTGCAGAGAAGAGATACAAGGAGACGAGAAATAAAGGAAGACTGGATACACGAAGGAGTCCTGGAAGCGGAAATGAGAGGAGCTGGAGGAAAGTGAGTTAAACCAAAGAGAAGTCAAACGGAAGGATAGCAAGAACATCGATAGAAAAAGAAAAACTCTGATTTCCTAGAGACAAAAGATCAAGCAAATTGAGAAAGAAGCCATATTTAGATCATCAATAAATTCGATTTTATGCAAGGTGAAATTGTCAATGTTCCATTTGAGGGATCCTCCGGAATACGAACTACAAATGGAAACCTGTTTAAAGGAATTCTAAGAAGTGTTGTTCTGGTGAGCAGTGCCAATGAACAGAGGGAAGGCGCTCACTGCTGGCTAAACAAAACCTTTCTGCAATGATTTGGCCCTGTGATGACACTCCAGCAGTGAGGCATCATTGCCGTCAAACGTGCGGAGAGAGAGAGAGAGAGAGAGAGAGAGAGAGAGAGAGAGAGAGAGAGAGAATACATCTGCTATAAGACAATGAAAAAGGACATTTCCGTCTGAATAATATAATAGAATAGTCAATTCCAATATTTAAGGCTTTTTTATATAGAAAATATAACGATTTACAACAATACGATGTGATAAGATTTTCATAAATAATTCTTTCCAAAACATATACGATAATATTTCTTCAAAAGTAGAAGGTCTCAAATATATCCATTAGATTAATTAAAACTAAACAGGAATAAAAGCTCAGTCTCTCTCTCTCTCTCTCTCTCTCTCTCTCTCTCTGATCTCTCTGTTACCGACTCATACTGCTCTCTTATCATTCCTCATCTCTCTCTCTCTCTCTCTTCTCTTGTCTTATTCTCTTGTCCATATTTCATTCATTATTTTTGCATTTCTTTCTTTGCCTGATTACCGTATTTCCCTTTTTCCTCCCATTCGAACCATTCTTACTTACTATGTACTGGTTGTTTGAACGTGGGGCACTTTCAGGGAAAGAAGGGCATGATCTCTCCAAGCCAGGTTTGGCGTGGCGACGCCGGTTTTGTTGCTGGCTGTTACAAAAAAAAAAAAAAAAAAAAGATATATATATATATATATAATATAATATATATATATATGTGTGTGTGTGTGGTGTGTGTGTGTGTGTGTGTGTGTGTGTGTGTGTGTGTGCGCGTGTGCGTGTGTGCGCGCGTAAGCGCATCCTTTTTTTAATGTAATAATTAAAAATATCGAAATATTTGTAGCAAAGTTGTCATTTGCGCTGATTAATTTGTTATCAGTTTAATATATAGTTTTCTACAGAATTTCATTCCTTGATCACCATAAGGGTCGAGCTACCGGGGTTAGGGTTAACTAATTTAATGATAGAAGTCTGAAAGAGTTGACTGTTTCAACCTTGCTGTGCCCGTCTTCAGTGAGAAATGCAACGAACTATATCAATATTTTTGTTAGATTCTTTACTGGCTCTCGCTCATATGAGCATAGCGTTAAGAACATAAGAGTTTAGAAAATTTTAGATGGAAATCTTCTTTGTAAAATTTTTTATCTAATTAGGGAAGGAGCCAAGTCGATGATTCGCTATCTTAGATACACATTATCTCTCTCTCTCTCTCTCTCTTCTCTCTCTCTCTGTCTTTGACCGAAGTGCATAGCTGAAAGACTTGCTAAACCATAAATATGAAGAAAATGGAAAACGAAGGTATTTAACTATAGAACATATAATTCAGAATGTCTATGTGCCTGAGAGAAGAAAAATCTAACTGTGGCATAACAGGGACTGCTGCCATCACCGTAAAATGCCATATGGGCCTCTATCTTTGGTATTCAACACTGCCTTTCCATCTATTCTACGCTTGTGAACCTAGTGCCACTTAACTCTCAGCTTAGCAAATATTTCTAATGCATCTCACACTAGCGACAGCTGTAGATCATCAATTCCTTGGCCTGTTTCAGTGCAACAAGATAAATAGTTTTAATCAACCATGCACGAAAGTGAACGTAACTGAATTGCAAACAGTCTCCAGTTTAGGCAGTTACCTTCAGGTCAGTTAAACAAATATCCAGATTTCTCCTTAAATACTAAGGAGGTGAGCTCTCACTCTACATACATCAGATACACGTACACACAAACACATACATACCTAAGACTTCGTATAATTACACACTGCTCTCTTCTATCGTAAACATAAAGAAAAGTAATAGATAAAAGACCGTAAAATTCTTTAAGCATTCAAAGAATGCTTAAAGAGCTTCAGCTGTGGACATCACTAGTCACAAAAAGCAAAAAAAAAAAAATTTAAATATAAAAAGAAATAACATAAAGATATTTTATTTGAGTCTCGACACGGTTGGTGGTCGCAAGGGTTGTTTTGGAATGAGAGAGAGAGAGAGAGAGAGAGAGAGAGTGGGATCTTCTCTTTGCGTAGATCATCTTATCGTAAAAGTTAATGTTGGTGTAAGCCAAAAACCCGTTTTGAAGCCGAGACACTCACCGCCGTTGAATGGATAGCTTGACAGTCCTTGCAAGTATGCAACGCAACGTCATCTAACCTACTATCAATCGAAGAACATGAAAGTGATGGAAGGATGATCCTGTATGTCACACTCGGTCTTCGATGAACATGAGTTAATGTAGACGTTGAATTTAGTTGTTTTTTCAAAAATATTTGTGGAAATAAGGCATATTCTAAAATAAGTAACGTACATAATTGCATGGATAAGCATACTGGATTATATGCACCAATATACTATCGGAGATCTTTCACAAAACTTGCAAAAGAGAATACTTGCCGTGTGTGTGTGTGTGTGTGTGTGCGTGTGAAAGGATTGGAGAATGATAATTATTATTTTTCGTATTTACATCCTGTGCGCATGAACGATGCGTCCCCAACTATACAGGCACGCTAACAAAACATTTTACCCATCTTGGAAACTTGACTAAGCATTTAAGTTTCGAAACACTAAAAAATCTATTACCCCCCCCCCCCTCTCTCTCTCGTACCCCCCCCCCCCCACTCTCTCTCAACTCTCTCTCTCTCTCTCTCTCTCTCTCCGTTCCTCGTTGGACGTGTGGTTCTCGCGCTCGGCTACCAATCCGGTGGTCCGAAGTTCGATTCTCGGCGCGGCCAACGTGGAATAAGAGGAATTTATTTCTGGGGATAGAAATTCATTTCTCGATATAATGTGGTTCGGATCCCACAATAAGGTGTAGGTCCCGTTGCTAGGTGACCAATTGGTTCCTAGCCACGTAAAAATATCTAATCATTCGGGCCAGCCCTAGGAGAGCTGTTGATCTGCTCAGTGGTCTGGTAAAACTAAGATATACTGAACTCTCTCTCTCTCTCTCTCTCTCTCTCTCTCTCTCTCTCTCTCTTAATATATTACATTATGTCAGAGGAAACGAGACTAGTAGGACAGGAGCTATATCAAACTCCACTTTACTTGTCTTGCCTAATTTGTACGAAGTTCATTAACAGCAAGCAGCAATTCATTGCTATAATGTTGTGACGTAAATCGACACGTGAATCAAAATTCAACTGATCAAGATTTATTAACAAGAAAGTCTAAAACCATTTGCTAATCAAATAATAAGTAACTTATGATAAGGTTTTTTGGTATAAAGAGGTTATTTGCTTCTAAAAAAAATAAAAAATAAATAAAACGATTCTGCTCTCTGTATGTATACTCATTTTTTTATAAAGCACATACATTGTGGCTGCCAAACAAAGATTGAGGTCAACACACGATAATGATTTCGTTGAATGTACCAAGATCTCATTCGAGTACAAGTTTGATCGTGACGAAGGAACAGTAAAAGGAATAACTACTGGCAGTACAAAAACCAGATGTTTGAAAAGAGTTCATTCGCCACTTAGAAGGAAAAGTCAATCCAATCGTTCCTCCACTGTATAGTTTTCAAGTGTTCATAATACTGGACCTATAAACAGACTGCTTATTAGCCTGCTCGTAGGTATGATTTACAGGTGTACACCATTCGCGGATAATTGAAACTTACATGTGCGGGAGATTTAATTCGGATCTATTGTGTACTCATTGTTAAAATGAAAGGTTTGGATGATCATGAGTGGCGCTGAATAAAACGATCTTGTGAATATTTACGAAATCAAACTTTTCTTCGTACTGATTAGAAACTGTTGCCCTGAATTTCATTATACTTTGAATGACGCAAGAACATTATTTCAAAAGAAATGAATACGTGATCCCACTCTTTTTTTTTTTTTTCTGAGACTTTGATTCCCTATATATTTGTCAAAATCACAGTAACATTCGATGACTGCAACGGTTACCTGTTACCAAAAGAATTTTATTACTAATAGACTGTAATCAATATTTGTCACTTTTATCAGTTTCCTCACAACCGTGTCAAAAACATTAAGAGCGACCACTAACTCAATTTGTTTTGTTAATCAGAAAAGAACATTTCAGGAACTGAAATGACATTTGACAATTCATAGACAGAGAAAATGTCTCAACATTTCCGCACTTCGTAATCCTTACTCCATGGCTAACAATAGATGGCTCTGAAATCCTTATTTTATATCAAACGTTCGAGCAAATCATGATATGTCAAGGGCAGATTAATTTGGAGTTTTTAATTTACGGTTTACCGAAACAATGTAACTTCTTCAGCAACTACTTCTTGCATGAGAGGCTGATCTTTACACCCCCAGAGTGAACAAGTGCCAAAGCGTATTTTACTCAGTAATAATTCTCGGACATTGTCTTCTATTGTGTATGTGAGTGTTACCCGAGATGTCAACAAACATTTGAATTTCTTAATTTACATTTATTCTCACATGTATCGTTAGACAACCATTTAATCTTTATGTAACACGTCTCGACACAGAAATTTCTATAAAAGAAAATTACAAAGTATCCAGAACCTTGAAGAGAAATACAAAATCCACCTACTAACTACAATGGCCAAGACATAGATCACTGATTTCGCTAAAAAGGGACTAACTAGAACGCAAAACTGGACAATAAAAGACGTTGATGAAAAACTCAACGACAATAATGGAAATCTTTGTCCAATCACGGAGTTTAGGGTGACCTTCAAAGAACCACTTCTTGGTCTTTCAGGATAAGGGTAAGGTGAGTTAATCTATAAGGAAGACATTTCAAATATACTTGGCGATAAGAATTAGATTCTATCTCTGTGTGTTTCTCTCTCTGGACTCGTAGTGCATGTAGTGGAGCTTCCACCCCCAAAATAATTAACGAGTATCTACTCACGGAACCGGAAAGGGAGGAATGGTGTAGGACCGTTCCTTAATACCTTTGTAAGCCTCTGCTAAGTCTCAGTGGCCTCTGTGGTTATTACGCCAGGTAAATTGCAATCAATCATCTGTTAAGCTAAGAAGTTAATCAAATTACTTGGTTTAAAGTAGACCTTTATAGGTTGCATAAGAGGGAAAAAAAAAAAAGAGTTCATAATTTAAAAACTACAGCATTGATAAAGAAAGGTCTTGATTCGCCAATCCCCACCGCAATAATTCATAAAATAATCCTTCTCTCATCTCTTTTGATCTTATGCATTACCTTTTAAATACACTTCTCACCTTCATAGGCTTGTGAGCTTTATATATTCTTACACACACACACATATACATATACATATATATATATATATATATATATATTATATATATATATATATATATATATATATATATATATATATTCATCTGCTTTAATCATAAGCATTACATTTTAATTAGACTTCTCACCTTCATAGGCTTGTGAGAGTTATTATATTATATATATATATATATATATATATATATATATATAGTATATATATATATATATATATATATATATATATGACTGGTAAAGGTGTTCTGTAACAACAGAATTCCATCTAATAAAAGAAGCCCATAAAAACACCAAAATGTAGAGAGAAAAGTACTATATTTCAGAGACTGCTGTCTCTCTCTTCAGGTATATGAATGAGAAAAGTTTACAGAAAAGGTGGTATTTATACCAAGAGATTCGTCCACAAGTAAGCTAATTTAGGTCACCCCCGCTGATAATCTTCCTTTAATCTTCTTAAGCGTTGGTTGAATGAACACTGCGTCGACGATGTCTGATGTCCAATTCCCTTTTGAGATGTTCAGACATCGTCGACGCAGTGTTCATTCAACCAACGCTTTCTTAAGAAGATTAAAGGAAGATTATCAGCGGGGGTGACCTAAATTAGCTTACTTGTGGACGAATCTCTTGGTATAAATACCACCTTTTCTGTAAACTTTTCTCATTCATATACCTGAAGAGAGAGACAGCAGTCTCTGAAATATAGTACTTTTTCTCTCTACATTTTGGTGTTTTTATGGGCTCCTTTTATTAGTTATATATATATATATATATATATATATATATATATATATATATATATATATATATACATTGCATGAAACCCGATGCAGATAACATCTACAACACACACCTACACAGAAGACTCATCAACCATTTATCCTGCACTTTCTAGGTTTTCCCCTGCTATTCCATTCTTTCTTGGCACCTTCGAATTATACATACTTTTCACCTACTTGTCGCCATCTCTACCTTCTGCATGACCAACCCATATCAAAATACTTTGATCTATTCTTTAACTTACACTAACCTTAATGCTACTTCTGTATCGTCATGTTTCTCACCTTGTCAATTATTCTTAAAGCATATATCATATAACAACAGTTCATCTCAGTAATCTTAACATATTATCTCTCATTGACATTGCATCGCCAATTCAGTTCCATGAAGGATATTTTACTCAGCTGTCCCTTTATACATTTCTATTTGAGACATCAAAGAACCCCAAGTCTCATGTTAATCTTTTACACCTCCTTTTTTCACTACTCCGTGACCAACTCCTTCCGTCCTACCATCACCATGTATGAATCAACTGCCTTATGCAACCAACTCTTCTAACTATTTTCTCTTTTCAAAACCATGTATTTCTGACAATCGAGGCTATTTGCAAACACACAATCTATAAACGCCATAGAGAGGTAACTGACGAGCCACAGGTGTAATACCAAGTTTTGTTAATTACTCAAGTTCGTTTCACAACAGGACTATTAATTCAGAGATTCGCTGCGATGGCCATCCTAATGCTACAGCAATCCAAAGTACCAAGAAACACTGAAATATTGTCTACCACTATGACAGAAATGACATCCATAGGTATTAATGAACCCCTACTTATCTTAAGACAATTATTACAGAACTCCAGGGCATACTGGAGGCCATGGACTATGGTTAAAACATTTCCTTCAGCAAACAATCTAATGTTGTCTCCAGAGACATCAAATACATGAAGGCTGCCTTTCAGTCTTTGCTAACAAATATGTAGGACGATACTTCATAGCAGACACGTCGTCTGTTCTACTGATAAACAGGAAGGTATACTAAGTAACGAAAGTAATGCTGTGAAGTTATCATATAAAATAAATCGGATAATACAGAGAAGCACATATCCGGGAGTTAGGAAATTTGGTCATACGAAGCAATTCGTACACTTGAGTAAATGACTTCTTATCGCTTACTCGGGAAGTAAGCCTATAAACTACTTTAGTTTGTTGTAGTTGTTGTTCTTGTTGGTGGGGTAGGAAAGGTCTATGGAAGTGCCTAAAAAGGTCTGGAAAAGGCGTTTCACGTTGATTTGAAAGACACTGGAATTGTAGGATAGGATATTTATGACTTATTTATTAGAATGAAAATGTAAAAAAAAAAATTTATATAAATGCTAAAGAGTACAGAAAATTTTTTTTAATACAATACACCGTATGCATATTAATTTTCAGAGGTGAAACATGGCTCTATTTCCCCATAGATTTTAGCACGTTTTAATGTATTTGGTGTACTGAATTTAGGCTACGTTTCTGTTCGATTATTTTGTGTTTCCATTTATAACTGAGACTATATGAGTGTTTGTGTCCTTTTTATTTGGTCCTTATTGTTTGTATAATTAGTACTAAGTATGAGTATTAATTATGAAGACCACTTCACGTTTAGTTAGGAATACAATGTTTACAACTTGTGCGTGAGGGGAAAATCTTGCATGCGTCCCAAGTAAGCTGGAGGTCAGATCACGCCTTGTTGGTTTTCATTAAACAGTGTTGCAGGGTAAAGGCTGAATTTACATATTTACATCGTCATTAATATTTAAAGTCGTAATTAAACACGTAATGGTCCAAAATACTCTGGATAAGGTTAACAAAAGAACAAAGCCACTACGTATGCAAATTACATTATGTAAAGAAAAGATAAATTTGACAATACTTTTTACAGAATAAAACGACCATGACCTCACTTTATAGGGCGGAAGCTAAAATTTGGAAGAAAAAAGTATCATCATCAGGGAGGTGCAAGCCATTGCAAGGGGAAAATCTTTCCTCTTTGTCACTTAGGTTATAGGACTTGAGTGCGTCTTCTACGAACCTCTCATTTAAACCACAGAATGTCATGAAATATGAGGCTAATCTACAGACTGGTTTGTTAATATTATTTATATGGCCACCAAACAGGGTAAGCTATGATAATTTTGGTTTATAAAACCGTTTGGCTGCCAAAAATGAAGGCCGGGCTGTATGGAAAATAACTGGAAAAAAGCGAACTGAACTATATCTATAATTTACAGGTAACGTTCCAATCAACACACCGACGAATTAATCTTAGAGAGAGAGAGAGAGAGAGAGAGAGAGAGAGAGAGAGAGAGAGAGAGAGAGAGATGGTCAACTAAGCACCCAAAATACCGCAAGGTAGACCTTCTCTTCAGTCTCGAACTCCGTGACATTGCTCCTTCACATAATGATTGTCTATCAGTCAACCAATAACCTTAGCCCGGTTCCATAATTATGGATGATCGTTTTCCATGTTAATCTAAGCGTGATTCTCTCTCCCTCTCTCTCTCGTCAACTACCATCGTTGTTGCGACGGCACTTTTCGATGGTTTGCGTTTATAAACACAAAATCCCTAGTTTTTTCGTTGTATCTGTCTTTACTTGAAAGTCGTAATGCCTGAAGGTTCCGGGCTCTCTCACTCTACGTATGTATGTATGTACGTATGTATGTTAGTATATGTAACTATATGTATTTATCTATCAATCTATATATCATATGTAGTATATATATATATATATATATAATATATATATATATATATATATATATATATATATATATATGTGTGTGTGTGTATATGTATATGTATATATGTATACATGTATATATATATATATATATATATATATATATAAATGGCAATCGATCATGAAAATTTCCAAACTCTATTAAAAAGAGTAAACAACAAATAATTACTTTGGAAGTCATGAGAAGACTTACCGCTGGCGTGTCAGCCCAGCTTAGTGCAACCACAATACCAACTTCAATGCTACAAAGTGAAATAAACGACCGACACGGCAACAATAGTCTTAATAGCCGACAGCGGAATATCTATACATCACGCAGTTAATGGACGTCCGTTTTAGAGGACAGCTCACGAGAATTTAACTGTCCGTAAATGCCATCTGGCTACGCATGCGTAAATAATGTGCGTGAATCGAGTCTTTACCATTGAGGATTTGGGGGTTTACGTCAGATTGCTTCTTTGCGCGTTTGTTCGTTTGTACAAAGGTTCGTTTCCTCCATTCAGCTGTTTTGCTTATTTTTTCTTTCATTTCGTTTGATATTTAGAATCTTATCATTGTAAGAATTTCATTCTTTGTCGTCATTTTTATCGTTGCTAATACTATCATGTAATTGCTTCCGGTGTATCTTAACCATGATTTCTGCTTTGTTTAATAAAAACTGCTTTCTGTAGTCAATCTTTTGAATTTTATATTTTTTAATAACTCTTTACCTACTTACATTGCAACGTGTTACTTTCTTCTTTTTTAGCCCAAAGTTTGTTTATGATTATGGGCTTTATGTATGCATATTGTAAGCTTGCATGTCAATGTGCAAGCAAAATCGCATGCCTGTAAGCGTCTGAGGCATTTCAACTGAGAAAGCAATGGACTTCACTTTAGCGTGAATGCTAACAAGACGTACTTAGAGAACAATAAGTCGGCAGTTAAATCATCATAACAGTCAATAACAAATGTGCTTGCAACTTGACATCACGAACCTTTCTTCTCTCGAGTTACTCTTCAGCATTAAGCCTGAGTTATTGATTTTAAAGGATGTTATTATATGGCATGTGCTTATGAGGGTTCGCGGGTTGAATCGTTGAATGAGACGACAGAAACAGCAAGAAAAGATACTGATGATTATGAAGATAGAAGATGAAAAATCTTCAATATATATATATATATATATACATATATATATATATATATATATATATATATATATATATATATATATATATATATTATATATATATAGTGTGTATGTGTGCGTTCACGCACGAGCGCTCACGCAATCAGCCAGCACCTCCTCCTATAAAGGTTTCCAAGGACCGGGACAAGTGTGCCGTTACAGTGGATCCAGAAATGAGCAGTTTACCACCAATGAGGGTGGAGCCGAGTATAAATGACATAGATCACTTATACATTCATACTTTAATTGCTGAATTAAGGACGAGCTCATTATTCATAAAAATTCTCCAACGCAAGCGAGCTTCATACGCCTAATACGAGCGCTCATCCGCAACGCGTTGCACCCGGAGCATAGTACACCTTCCATCCCCATCTCGCATGCAATGTCCTGCTTCCTGGATATGACGACCCTTCCATTATAATACCTCTTACTTATTCCGTCCTTCACTTGTTCCGTCTTACCCTCCAATTATTCCCACCAGTTCTGTGCAAAATTTCAACTGCTACCAAGGTATTTCAACTGCTCCAGGGTAAGTGAATGGCGCTACTGGACCACTGTCACCTTGCGAAGAGCCAGTGTCTTGCAATATGCAGAGGCTGCTCCTATCCGGCAAAAGAGCAGCTAGTGGAATTGTCTCCAAAAACCCGACGGCTGGCATTTTTTCGCTCCTGCAGGATGCTACAGATATACAAATTAAAGAGGATTTTCGCCTCTCTTGTCAGTTTAACAATACTAAATGGCCAGGAATGAACATTATTGCAAAACATCAGAGAAGGGATATATATATATATATTATATATATATATATATATATATATTTATATATATATATATATATATATATATTGTTTGTATATATGTGTGTGTGTGTGTGTGTGTGTGTGTATGTACGTATAAATGTATATAAAATTATAGGCAATGCACATACATACCTTAGCTAAAATTGATAAATCTAATAACCTAATAGTGAAAGTCTACGAAGGTTGAAATCTGCCTCAAATAAAGAAGGGAATAGGCTAGATGAATCAGAAAGTAAAATAAGCATTCAGAAACGGACACCAGGCCGCAGGCACTTGGATGATGATGAAGAAGGGAGAGGGAAGAGGAGGAGATGGAGGACGAGGTGGATCAGTAGAAGGAGGAGGAGGAGGAGGAGGAGGAGGAGGAGGAGGAGGAGGAGGAGGAGGAGAACCGCCATGTCCTTCTGACGAAGAAACGAAACCGTTCTGTGGTCTGAGACGCTTTGCGGCTTGAATACTAAAGATTGGGGCGTCCGACGAAGCGTTATTCCTCATCAGACGAAGGGCCTTCAGAAAAGCATGTCTCAATTGGGTGTTTGCCCTCTGGATACCGAAGAAACTCTTAAGGAAACCTCGGTGAAGTTAAGGACTAAAAATACGTAAGCAAACATAAGAGCTCAGCTCGAGGAAATACGGCCCCTAAAGGAGTAAAACCTCTAAACACCATCAAAAGTGTATAACATTCAAGTATTTACAAGGGGTCTGAAAAACCAACCGCGTTCAAAACATGCGTCTTTTGAAGGTGAACAGCTTTTTAAAAAATGCTCCTCTAGATTATAATGCCCTAAAAATTGTTTCTCATTAAGGATTGTGCCCTAGGAAAATTGCATGTCTCCTGTAAGCTTACGTCCTAGAAAGGTTCATGCCCTCCCTCCCTGAGGGTGTTTTGCTTCTTAGCGATGCAAAACGCTCTGGACATCGCTCTGGGCTAGCTGCATCCCACACAGGGAGACACAAACTGTTCAGAAAGTGGGTGAGGGATATACTTTACTGCTTATGAGAGTTCAGTGACCAAGTTTTTTACCTTTAAATACTCATAATCCAAGCCTGTGAATATACCTTTACTGCAACCACCACTAAGGAAAATATTAGTTTTTTTTGTTTTGTTTTTTTGTTATTCCGATGTTACCACTATCAATATTTAAATTACAAGGACAACCATTACTGCTACTGCTGCAATTCGAACAAATCCAATTGGATTGAATGTCCAGACGCGTAATACATGCGCGCATGCACGCACATATTATATATATATATATATATATATTATATATATATATATATATATATATATATATATATATATATATATAGTTCGTCGGATGAGGTATATCTAACCAACGCAACGTACAGATGTGTAATGCACGCACACATACACACACATTTATTTATAAACATACGTATATATATATATATATATATATATATATATATATATATATATATATATATATATATCTAATGTGTGTGTTTGTGAGTGTCTGTATATATGTATATGTAATTACTTTTCATGCCACAATCAATCTTACCTATAGAATACTCGAATTAACATATTTGTACTTTTTCATCCGTCCCCGGGGTTTTACTGACAAAAGAAACTATCAACTTTCCCAGGACAACAGCCGCAAGTTACTCTAGGGCACCCTTTCCTTATTCCTGCGCACCTTGCTCTTTCACCTTTGTCTCAGTAAATTCTAAAGCATTCCGTCTCCTCTCAAATAACCTCTTCCGCACCACAAGCGTGCACATTCCAAGCTCACGCACATTTTAAGGTAAAAGATGACGCATCATGTGTCATATAATACATTCATGACGCCTTAAAACTGCAGCATCAGTAGCTTCACCACTTCAGCAAGGTTCCTTACCGAATCGACCTTCTCAATAACTGTAACGGTGAGACCTCAGTAACATAAAGCCTTGCTGAGAGAACTGGCGGCAGCAGCAAATTGTCAAGAGACTTGGGGACGCCTTCACAGGACGAATGAACTATGGTTACTGTGTTTCCAACTGGATGAGATCTACTTTATACAGAATATTTTTGACACGAGTAAACGGAGAAGGGCACATCAGTCAAATGAGGAAAAGGAAAACGAGATGAGGAAATTAAACAAGAAATTACGCAAATGCAAAAACATCAAATGCTTTGATGATGGCTGTGTCCAGATTTGATGGCATTCTTTCTTTGTTAATGCAAGGTTATCAATCGTCAAGGTAATTACTGTAATGAAACAGAACAGATAAAAACAAGAAGGCGCAATAGCGTTTTCTGTAGGTACAGCGTATAATGTTGTATGAAACTCTCTGCCACGGTCCATGAAACTTAGCCGAGGGCAATGAAACTTTCAGCTAAGGTTCGGTGGTGGCCTATAGTGGTGCCAGACGCAAGGTCTGTCAAGGCTATCTTTAACCTTAATCAAATAAAAACTTTTGAGGCTAGAAGGCTACAATTTGCTATGTTAGATGATTGGAGGGTGGATGGCCAACATACCAATTTGAAGCCCTCTAGCCTCAGTAGTTTCTAAGATCTATTAGAGAAAACTAAAGTTCCAGTTCTAAAATATCTTTCCTTCATTTGAGGGAAAGTGAAACGCTAATCGAGCTAAGGGTTGACATCGCTATTAACTAAAATAGTTGATTGGACTTTTACTCTTATCTCAACCCGATTTCGAGAAAAAATAGTTTATCAAAAGAAATAATACGCAGACAAATCTTGTCTCAAAGAAGACATTTTTTTATCAAGACCTATTGCTAAATCACTCATTCTGACACGCCTTTGCGTAATTACAGAAAAACTGAGCAAGGGATGACGGGAGAATTATTGGCCGTGGATCACTTATGATTGTAATATATCGAGAATAATTAAGAAATGCGAAAAATATACTAATTTGTCATGAAGTAAGTATTTTCTAATGGTTACATTACTTTCTTACACGCACCTTGTTCTCATAGTTTGTTACAAAATCCTTAGCTGTTACCCCTATTCTCTCTCTCCCTCTCTCTCTCTCTCTCTCTCTCTCTCTCTCTCTCTCTCAGTGATCAAGAAACGCTTGACCCCTTCTACCATAAACTCAAACGTGTATTTTGACAAGCCTCAATTAAATCACTCAGCAAAGTTACAAGGGTTATATTCATTAAGTACCTAAATTATCTCTCTCTCTCTCTCTCTCTCTCTCTCTCTCTCTCTCTCTCTCTCTCTCTCTCTCTCTCTCTCTCTGAGTCCTGAGCTTAACAACGGTTGCCAAGCGATTATTGTCTAGCCTTGACTGAGTTGTTGATGGTAGAAACCATACACACATACACACACACACACAGAAGAAGAGAGTGAGAGAGAGAGAGAATTTTCTAATGATCCCAAGAGAGAAAATGCACGAGAGAATACTATAAAAAAATATTGAATGTCACCTATGAAATCACACGGAGAAAAAAGTACTTTTTATGCGTGAGACCCAGAAACACAGACAGACAGAATATAATGAGAAGCTTTCCCTTTCAATACATCAACCCCAATAACATCCGGTTCACCTACTCTATGATTAATGGTGATTGTAATATTTTTTTTTTCTTTTTACTCCCTATGAAATGAAAATTTCAATGTACAAAGTTAGGTTTTAACTTCGACGGGGACAGTACGACTTGTGGTATGCAAATCAAATGTGTACTGTCAAAAAAAAAATTAAAACAACCAATAACTTAAGTAACCACCACATTACAGGTTGTAATGAATCATAACGATGATTAATAATCATAAGTGTCGTCTTTAATAAATAAATGTGTATAATGTATATATATATATATATATATATATATATATATATATATATATATATATATATATATTATACATATATATATATATATATATATATATATATATATATATATATATATTAATCATATATAATACATATAAATATATATTATACATATACATATATATGTAGTTTCCATTTATTAATATCTGAAATGCAATTCCAGATTAACGTGATATTCAAAACTGTGTATTAACTCGTACTAACTCAGACCAGAGGTTAGGAGGAAATACGTGATGGCAAAATACGCCGACGTACTATAACTATAATGCAAGTAGATGCATTTGAGCAGACAATGAAACATCCACAAGGCTGCCTCTTCAAGTACCACCCAAAGACGTGACCGACCGTGAAGCTTGCCTTAGGTATCATAGCTCTCTCTCTCTCTCTCTCTCTCTCATACATACATACAACCTCCTCCTTGCGGTCTACGCAGTGTTACCCAATACCTCTCTCTCTCTCTCTCTCTCTCTCTCTCTCTCTCTCTCTCTCTCGTTACATCATAGCCTCTACCTATTGCTCCCCTCTCTCCTTCGCCTCAACCTGGCCTTAGCGCACACTGACGGGTCTTCTACCAGCCCATCAAACATTGCAAGAGAACCAACACTCATATACGCATTTACTACAGAGAGAGAGAGAGAGAGAGAGAGAGAGAGAGAGAAATAAAATGTAAGTAGTACGGTATCATTTTACTGTACCTTTTTAAAGCTGGTTGAATATTCTGTGGGCCTAAGGTAATATTCCATAGTCTTTGCGGAATATTTCAGCTTTGTAATCGTTAATGGCTGATATTATATCATGCATCACAAGCGCTTTTTCTGCAATATATACCACTGTGCAGAAATTCAGTTCATAAAATTACGCCTGAACGTGACTGTTATGTAGCTACCTTGTAAGAAAACATAGTCTCTCTCTCTCTCTCTCTCTCTCTCTCTCTCTCTCTCTCTCTCTCTCTCTCTCTCTCTCTCTCTCTCTCTCTCTCTCTCTCTCTCCCTGATCTGGATAGAGTCAAGAACGATGAATGCACAGGCGGCATTTATACGTAAATTCCTATAACTATCCGTTGGGTGAAGGGCTTGGAGCTGATGGCTTCATCCCGACCCTCTAGCAGGAAGATTCAACTGCAAGACCTCTATGATTTGTTTGTATGGTGTTTTGACGTTGCATGGAACCAGTGTTTATTCAGCAACGGGACCAACGGCTTTACGTGACTTCCGAACCACGTCGAGAGTGAACTTCTATCACCAGAAATACATATCCCTCACCCCTCAATGGAATGCCCGATAATCGAACTTGCGGCCATCGAGGTGGCAGGCAAAGACCATACCGATCACGCCACTGGGGCGCGTAAGACCTCTATGAGCCACACCTTTAAAGGTGAATTTATCAATATATACATGCATACATACACACACATAATAAATTTATATATATATATATATATATATATATATATATATATATATATATATATATATATATATATATCAACGTTACGGCAATTTCCCCTATCCTGGGCAATAAACCATTATCCTTCCGTGAGCCTTATATCATGCATTACCTGGCTTCTAGATAAAGAACCTTCTTTCCAATTTCTCTTCTACCTCGTCAATCAAACCCTTTCTAGGTCCTCCTATCTCTTTCTATCCTCCTTCTCCCTAATAATTCTGAATTGCTTACTCTGTTCACCCACTAATCAACGTTCATTCTTCCCACAAGACCGAACCCTCTAAAAATAAACCTTTGATGCACCTGTCCAACTATTATAATAACTTTTTTACCATTTCTTCGTATCTCATATTTCCCACCCAACCACCTGTTTGGATGCCACATAGCGTATACAGTTAATCTCAATAGCTTCAACCTTTTTCCTGTCAATAAAATTCAACATCCACATTTAATCTCATGAAGGCGACTTGGTTCAACAATTCATTCATACATTACAAACTTCATTTCTACAGATTTTTGTATTCATCACGCTACCTTTCTGGCTTTACCAGTTAAGTGACTCACCTCTTTTTTCACCCTAACCCATCCACGATATTTAATCCAAAATAAATGTATGCATCCGACAATTCCATTCTTTCACCATCCATAATAGCATTCAATGCTCTATCATCCTGATTCACATTTACCCTCATAACCATATTCTTGCTCACACTTGCTCTCAACTTTCTCCTATAGTTGGTACCTACCAACACTTTTACTGGTTTCTGCAGTTTCCCTTCACTAACTCCATCAGCACTGCATCTTAAAATCTCAACGCCACATTTCACTCATGGCTCATTTTCGTAGCCGACACCTTTGCATCCTTATCCACTTGTGGTTACTCGCATCTCTCCATCCACAAAGATACTGAACAGAAATTAATATATAGCACACCCTTTTCAAGACACACTTTTATACCACATCAGTCACTCTCCTTTCCACTTATTCTATCACACACTTTACTAACTTCAAGCATAAGTAGCCTCAAAACAGCTTTTCACACTTAACACTGCTCCTCTGTCAACTCACGAGTTTTTGTCTTCCTCCCTTTGCTTCCAAACATCTCACAATGATTTAATGCATATTCTTTCTTGTCTAAACCAACACAGTTTTTCCCCTTATTAATCTTTATCATACGTTTTGTTTTTTCAGTCAAAAACCCATCATACAACGCTATATGCTAATTAACGTTAAGCCCCAATACTTTTTTTTTCTGTCCCCTTTGCCTTTATATAACGAAACAATTACTCCTCTCATCCTATCCTTAAGGATCATTTAATAGTCAAACCGCAAATTACAAGATTCAGTTATCTTGAAATTAGATAAAACTGTCAAAACTTGGATTTATGTTATGTAACTTTTATTCCGTTCCTTAATTAGCGAAAATTAGATAAAGGAAAGCTGAGCTGAAGTGCGTAGCCTAATTAAAGAATGGCTAAAAAGAAATTAATCACTGCGCGTGTCTGCAAAAGGGCTTATACTAAGTACATAAAGAGTCAGAAAGAAAGATGTATAGCGTCATTAACGAAAAATATCCGTCCCTACAAAGCCGGGTGAAATACGATCTTGTACATATGAGGTAAAGTACATCTGTCGGAAAATCCAGAAGAAACAGCGAATGGTTTCTCTTACACTCAGTGGCGGAACCCGTAATTAAACCAAGTTAACGGCATGTTCGCAAATTTCATTTTGCGGAAGATTACCTCCGGTTTTCTCTTCCCTACGTTATAGTATGAATGGAATATAAATCTGAACCTATTCGAGCGAAGTTATTTTTGTATTACAATGATCATCTATATTCAATCATTCTTACCTCCATCCATTAGCGAACATTACCTTGATTACTCCCCATACTTTTTTGGTGTGCTTCGTTCGCCTAGTCACATAGTTGTTAATAACTCTACTCCTTCACCAGAGAGCCTTCTCGTTCATTTACAGTGAGTCGTCGTCTCGCTTTCTCTATCATCTCTGATGTTTGGAGTTAATCAAATTTAATTGCTCTGAAGCTGTTTCTACTAAATTTATTTGTCCTCTCTTGGGTCCAGTTTTTCTATTCTGAAGGTATCTTTTTGATCAATATTTCTGGAGCCTGAAATCAGTTTTCTTTACCTCAAAAGGTCGCCTACTTAAAAGATGGTTCTTTGTGTGATCACTGGCCCCTAATTATGACCAATTTTTTTTATGTTACTTCATTATTATTTTAGCTTTGTTTTCCTAGGCACCCAGTAAATACGTATCAGCAAACAGCTATTCGGGTTCATGTAAATTCTTTTCCTCAACCTATTTACTGATCTTTATGTGTGTTATTTGGGTTCACTCACTGATTTATGTCAGGAGTAAAATTTTGTGGTTTCTAGTAAAAGAGGACCTAACTGCATTTTTCATCTTCAGCCTTCATAATGGAAAATGAAACATGACAAATTTTGAAGGGCTCTTTGTCATATCACACCTTAAAACTAAATTCATATTTTCTGAACCCCTTCGCTGCGGGATTTATTTTGACTCACATTCCCAGCTCAGTGTACATTTGAAAATGCTTCCAGGTTAATCAAAAGGAAATTATTACCTCTTCCAGCCTTATATTTTCAGGATTAAACTTTACTTTAGCTTACAAGCAACGTATCATGCGTAAAAAATAACTATAAAAGAGAAGTAAAAATTTAAAAAATCTATGTTAGCGGTACAAGTAATCCTATTATTACACAACCTATGTATGATATATTCATGTCCCATATCTGCAACACTTCTTGTACATTTTGTGTAAATGCTATACCTTAAAACTAGTACAAAATAATATAGAGATCTTTAAAAATTACTCATTGTAGCATGAGTCTTAAAATGAAGAAACAAATCCACAGTTATCTGTTCGGTTCTCTTTTGAAAAGGGGAACCAAACATATTCCCAAAAGCTATCCTTACAGTTTTAGCTATAAATATATGTACAATCACATAACCGTGGATTTGTTTCTCCATAGATATCTTTATTAGTGATACTAACGTTGCTTTCTCTACACCATCAATCTGATATCTATCCCTTGCAAACACTCAAATACACAAATAGTTTGTGAAGTACTACAACAAAAGCTTGCATATCCATGGATTCTTTTGCTACGTAATCATCTATTTCCTAAGAAAACAATTTAGCAAACTATACATTGGAGTCAAGTCTTCAAATCTAATTACCTTAAGAGTCTGTATAAGTTACTGTTTTATCTACCTAGTTGAGAATATTATCATTTAATTCTACTTTAACCCATCTGTATGGCAGAGAAACATCAACACAAGATGATATTATCACCATCCACACTTCCCACGAGATCAGGATCATCTATGTACTACATCATATCAGATTCTGAAACAGAACCAAACAATATATTTTCTCTGATTTCTTCAGGGTAAATATATATATGCAAATATACTTTTTATAATATATATGTATTTAGTATATAAATAATACATATACAAATTATTATATATTGCTACTTTCAAAATGCATATATCCCCTCTTTGACTGTATAAAATGTTAGAATAGAGTTTTGCAACATTTTTCAGAGAAATACTTAGACTTTTAAAGTTGTTGATGGAGTGATGCCCTTTAATTAATTTAATTACTTACAAGATTACCTCACACCTGTTTTGATGAACTTAGTCTGATTTTCTGCAATACTGGTAGTTGTTTAAGGGATCACTGTTGCCTTTAGAGTATGCAGTCGTTTAGTACCTGTGATGTCTGGCTGTTGTGAGGTAACAATTAATGAATGGTAAGTGCCGTAACCAGATACTTGGCACTTTGTCACAATATAAATTTATGCATATGTGTATATATATATATATATATATATATATATATATATATATATATATATATGTATATATATATATATATATATATATATATATATATATATATATATATATATATATATATATATATATCAGCACAGAAATAATTGAAAAGTATATGATGCACTCCTCTATCCATTCTTGATACTAATATAGGATAAGATCCACTTTCCTCTCTACAGAGGGCCTCTTCGATTTCTTTTTTGCCAGCAAGACAACGAGGAGCTCCACGTTGGACGCCATTCTTCCGACCGACATATCGATGAGCCACTAGTTGCCAGGACCAAGTTGAACAAGACAGTCGCTGGCAGACACCAGTGTCCTCGTGTGAAAGAGGCAAGTGATAAAGATAATCGGGATTAAGAGTCATGTCTAATAATGTGAATGCCACACCGGCACGTCGCCACGGTTATTTGACATTTTTTATGGATTTGGTGATGCATAAATTGGAAAAACATTAGAACTTTTTTTCTAGAGGAAAGCTGTGAAATTCTGAAAAACACAAAAAGAAAAATGTGAGAGGCAGGTAGATATAAGCTGAGCCGTAGGTTCTGTCAGTACGGACTCTGAAATAAATCTACTTCTCTTCTTTTGTCTTGCCTTGACCTCGCAGCAGTTTTTGGTGCGCTTTTGTGCAATGGAACCTCAGCGGAATCCGTCAAGATGGACTCCCCCGTAGTGGGGTAGTGTCGTCATTGGACCTCATGTGGTGTACTGTAGGCATTACTTAAGGTTCTTTGCAGTGTGCCTTCAGCCCCTGGCTACAACCACTTTCATTCCTTTTACTGTAGCTGCTTTCTTATCCTCTTTCTTCATCTTACTTTCCACCCTCTCCTAACACTTGATTCATAGTGCAACTGCGAGGTTTTCCTCCTGTTACTTCTTTCAAACCTTTTACTGTCAATTTCCATTTCAGCGCTGAATGACCTCAGAGGTCCCAGTGCTTGGCCCTTGGCAACTCAACTCAAAATGGACTCAACTCCGGAAACCACCTTTGGAGTCAAGAATTTGCTTCTGGTTGCTGTTTTTGGATTGGAAAAATTAAAGTATTGCAAGACGTTCGTCTCGTAAAGGGCCCCATAGATGATAGGACCCGGCAGATCAGAATCCGTTCTGTAACCGGCAGGCCAGTATTTCTGAAAACCTCCATTAGATGGCTGTAGTAGACGACCAAATGAGCGTCAAAATAAGAGTAGAATTTGCAGTGAGGTGATATGAACCCCAGCTCGACTAGGCTTATGAAATGTTTAAACTAATCCCAGTCTCTCAAACAAACAAAAAACTTTCGCAGTATTTCAGAGAAATAGCTTTCACTTTATGTATGACTTCTTTCATGAAAATTACAAAGTTATATAAAATACAGACTGGGTATATGCTTCACTTCATCGAGGCTATATACTTTGCATGTATTTTACATCGCTTCGTTAATTGTTATCCCTGTGATAGAAATATAATATAATTATATATATATATGTGTGTGTGTGTGTGTGTGTGTGTGTGTGTGTGTGTGTGTGTTGGACATGGGAAGCGTTGCTATCAACCAACATACAACAAGGAGCTGAAGGAGACGTCATGAACTATTATTTGTCCGTTTATTATACATGCTGACGTTTCGAGAACACAGCCTCATTTTCAAAGCTGAAAAACGCAATTATATCAAAATGTTACAAAGACTCAAAATTACGAAATTTACAAATTAAAATATATAAAAACTTTACAAAGAATTTAACTCAAAAAAAAATAATATTCAACAGACAGAATGCAAGAAACAGACCGCTACCTTTCAGGAGGGGAACCAAGGACCTAATGACGTCAAAAAGAGAGACAGGGGCGCACTCAAGACAGGTACAGTGTTGTGGAGGTAGTTTGGCTGTTTAAAGAGGGAACAAGCTTCATAATTTATAAAGATTCAGTTATTGCAAATTGATGAGTTGAGGTGGCTCTGGACCGAGAATTTTAAAATGTTCTTTACATTTAATTTCGTTGTTTACATTTTTGGTATGATATATATATATATATAATAGATAGATATATATATAGTATATAGTATTATAGTATGCATATGCATACACACACACACACACACATATATAATATATATATATATATATATATATTATATATATATATATATATATATACATATGTATATGTATACACACCACACACACACACACACATACATATATATATATATATATATATATATATATATCTTGCTATAAAAAACGCATCACATCTATTTTCATTGATATGTAGTAAAGTCTACAGATATTAACACCATAGGGTCAGGGCGATAGCCTGAGGGCAACTTAGCCTGGGGCCAACGTATCTACCCACCGTCCGTTATACAGTAAAGACCGTAGAATAAAGATGACTTTCACCGATGGAAAGATTAAACGTCTAGTTCTCTACTGAAGCCTCGAGTTCCTCTTATATTACGGATTTTGGACAGTAAGAGTACAAAGTCTCATACGATATTCTGCTAAAAACATTTTTCCTATAAAATTGTAAAACTATCTATCCTACCTTTGTCAAACCAACCAAATAGTATAGTGAATATTCTGTGTCATTAAAATATATTCCAAACAAAAGTTCTTTGTAGTTCCACATAGGAGTAAAACATTAACAACAAATGAAGCCCTGCAAGAAGGCTGTGACGTCACACGCATCGACCGCCTTCGTGAGATTCCGTGGGAGAGACTTGTTTCGTCTGGGAAATTCGAATCGAGTTATTCGATGATCTCTGCACTCGCTTGACCTTAGCACAACCGACGGAATCGGACCGACGAAAGTTCGATCTGGAAAGTTAATTATAATGCGCGATAGAATAGTATCAACGAAGCGTTGGCCGAGACAAGTTAACGTAATGGAATCGTTCGATTACAACATCGTCGTTCAAACTCGTTTCGTCGCTAAGAGCGCCGGTTACGAAAGCGTTATGACTTATTTAAAGCGTGGAAAAAGAGACATAAAATGAAAGGAATTATTCTGATTTCTTATATCGTCTCGTAACGCGAGGCGGAAAGTTTTCCCTCCATAGGAATTGCTTCATGAGAATCCATGAAGATCTCTCTATACTTTTGGGCTTTGACTTCCTTGCCACAGAGAGAGAGAGAGAGAGAGAGAGAGATAGAGAGAGAATCTGACGTGCCCGTACTGTTCTTCAGTATCATTTGTATTATTGTGTAATACTCTTTCTTTTCCTCGAACTCTTTTTTTGCCAGATGTAATTGGTAACTGCAGTGATTCTCTTATTTGTCCAACCGATTTATAACCTCACAATAATTCGTACTCTCAAGTTTGCAATTTATAAGTGAACAGTAATCCCAATTACGATAGCAATCACCTTCGACAGTCATAAATCAGTCTCTTACCTACGTGAGTAAGTAATGATTACTAGATAAGTTACCGAAAGTAAATGTGATACTTTCTAGCACATTACATCTCATTAAGTGTCATGTCTTTCATTCAAGCAACATAACAAAGTGATGCACAGAACTTGCGATCCCTGTAACTGCTTCCCGTAATTCAATTTATCGCTTCCCATACTACCATAAATTACTATCATAATCTAAATCACAACTTTTCAAGTAATATTTGCTTAACATGGCAAAGTTGTTTCCAACGCAAATTAAGTCCTTTAAGATGAATTGTTTCTCAATTTTAATAGCAACGAATAAAAAGAATTGCAATGATGATGGTTTTCTGCAAATGGAATTTTAAACGAGACAATTTCTAAACTCTATTTTTCTGCATTGCATCTTTTAGAAGTGCTTCAGATCATTATATTTTTCATTTTATTTCATGAAATTCACCCTAGCAAGCTATTCACGGAGTTGGAAAAGAAGATGAAGTACAAGGAAAGTGGAACTGAGAAAAAAACACAACGAAGTAATAGTTAAAGAGGTTGGACACCAAGATTGAAGAAAGAGAAAGGGAATAGGGGTAAAGTACAAGGCTAAATATAGGGAGCAGCTAAGGGACCAAAGGAGAGCTGCAAATACCCTTTCGTAAAACCTTTAACCAAGAGCAATACGATGAATCTATAAAACTTCAGTCCAGAGGAACAATAAAGGCAAATAAAAGTTTATTTCGAGTTGCGACAGAAGGAGAGAACAGAATTTGTTACCTGGAGGACGTGGCACTACAAAAGGGATTGAATTTGATAAGAAATCAATCCAAGACGACAGACGAGAAGAGAAAAGGAGTGTCATGAAGGTGAGTGAGTTTGTACATAAACACTGAGAATATACAACGAGAAAAAATATAGACGCGGTTAGGATATACGACTAGAAATACTGGCAATTCGCTGAATATAAAATCAGAAAGTTTTTTGGTGAATCCTTCTGAAATAAAGCATACCAAAATGGAAGGTAAATGTAAAGGTATTGATGTTAAAGTCTTTGAAATACGAAGGAGCAATTCAAAAAGCTGCATTTTCAGAGCTCGCAATGGAAGTTTATGCAGTAAAGTAATACGAAATTATCTGAAGGACAAGCACACGGGTCATGGAGGTCTGGCAGTAAAGAATACAAACTATAACAAAAATGATTTCCTTATATAAACTGGCTGCTCAATGATATTCAGAAATAATATGAGGAAGCAGAAGAGCGGAATAGTTGGGAACTGAGACGATAAACCGCATGAAGACATAACATATTGAAAGACAATATATGCTTACGAATGCTCTCTGAAGGGAAAAGCCATGAGAGGATGAGATAGCTAACGTCAAAGCACAGGCAGTATTATGAAAATAACGAATACAAAGAAAATGGTTTCATTGAAAGAGGGCTTACACAGATCACGGGGAAGGTGAAGGATAATGGTTACCAGGATAGTCAAATTTTTACCAAGGTATTTATAAACCTATCATTCTTACTGTTACTGTTGTTGATGATGATGCTTTCGTATTGTATTAACCTTCTTCCATTTGTTTTCATATTTTCATATTCTTCAAATTTTCTGTGCACCGGAATCATGGAAGACTTACTGATATTTCTGTTTGTCACTGTGTAAATATTCTGAAAATTTCAATCCGTCACAGAGATAACAAATTATGTTGAATTTTCGCAGTTATTTTCGTTGAATGTGTTTTCGTATGTACAAAAAGAACTAAGCCATGAATCTTTATCCTTTAATTAATCTCAAGCGAATGGTTTCGTCCACTGACACTCAATCGTTACAGATAATTACAGTAAAGGATATAAAGTTTTTATGTTGTTTCTATGACTAATGCCCTTCAAGTCCGAGAGGCAAAATTAAAGCTCCATTATATAACCGCTTGCTCACGGGCATAAAACCAAACTACATA
>NC_061100.1:142150981-142160981 GCF_015104395.2 Macrobrachium nipponense | reverse complement strand
CTGACTTACTGGGAGAAATGTCGTCTAGTTTCCATTATAACAAGTGAGTCGAATGGACGAATCATTGTTATTCAGTAATTTGCTTTAATATAAAAAAGGAATAAGACAGAATGCAATACATTAAGTGTCCTGGCGAAAAACGTTAAAGCTAATATAAAATCAATTAAAAAATGCCGCAATCGAGTTTTCTATACAGCCGTTACTTCGTATAATGAAGGGCAACGAAAATAGATCTATCCTTCGGTGGTCTCGGTATAATGTCGTATGAGCCGGGGCCCTTGAAACTTTAACCACGGCCCGGTGGTGGCCTGTCCTAATCGTTGCGAGAAACGCGATCATGGCTAACTTTAACCGTAAATAAAATGAAAACTACTGAGGTTAGACGGCTACAATTTGATATGTTTGATGATTGGAGGGTGGATGATCAACATACCAATTTGCAGCCCTCTACCATCAGTAGTTTTCAAGATCTGAGGGCGGACACAAAAAGTGCGGACGGACAGACAAAGAGCCATCTCAACTGTTTTCTTTTACACAAAATTGAAACTAATATCCTTCTCAAGAAACACACGGAATACAACGTGAACCTAATTTATTGAAGTCCCTATGGCGTCGTCCTTTTGACCTATAGGTGGATTTATCCTTATCCTGTTACGTTCTGACCTGAACTCTCTCTCTCTCTCTCTCTCTCTCTCTCTCTCTCTCTTAAAGAGACAGTAACTGTGTATTGCTTTCCCCTATCTATGGGTTGCAGTTCTTGAATCCATATCTGAAATAAGGCCGATCAAGTAAAGGGGCTTAGTGCGCCTTTTTAATAATAAATCAAGATCCCCTTGCCTGAAACAAATTCGACCTCTGCCGTTCCTCTTTTGTTTGCCATTACGGTGTTGCATTCTGATACAGTGGGGTTGCCGTTCAATGGGAGATACAAAGCAACCCACGGGATTTAGTCACTCAGGCAGGGTCCAAACAGATAGACCGACAGTTTTGAAAAGGGTGATTAATTATTACCCTCACATTTCTATTAAGGCCTGAATAACATATCTTATCAATGCTCACGTTCATAAGCCTTTTGAGACTAAATGGCGAGGAGAGTGAAAACATAAATTCAGCTATTTTTCCGAAATGATTTATCACTGCACGACGCGCTTTTCACCTCCGCTGGCGAATCTTTTAGCGATGAAGAGTTTTCATGTTACAGTCCGCCTCCGGTCTCCTCATACAACCAAGAGCCTATGCTGGCATAGGGCCACTCTGAGCTAACAAAAACAATAGCAAACCTGTCTACGTGTGTGTCAAGAGCACTTGAATCCCGCCCCCCTCTCCCCCACCCACACGAAAAAAATAGTCATTGCAGATAATCATCAAGTGACCTTCTCGAGAATTTCAACTTTTGAGAGAAATCGACTCATAATTACGATTTGTAGCCAAGCTAACAGTCTCCATTCTGAGCTGATTTCCCCCAACAGTTTACCATCGTAAAGTCACACGATCACGTTTGACATTTTTCATTAAATTCTGTTCACCCATACTCAAGATATCATGTTAACGCTCTCGGAAGTAAACACACATGAGTTGACTTGATAAAAACTTGCTTTTAGATGAGGGTTCTACTTTCCTATGCAACAGTAACGATTAGAATCGCTGGAGGTATTGCGGAAACTCCAAGCTTAAACCTTTCTTTATAGATATTAACTTGAGGAAACACCACAGAGATTAGGATACTAGACAGATGAATACCTCCCAATCTAGGTGCAGTAAATCTGATAGAGATATTTAGAGTAAAAAAAAATATACTGATTCGTTTATTCTTTTCGGGGGCTTTCGATTGCAGTGACTTAAGTTGTACTGAAAAATTGGTTTGACAATGTTTTGCCATTACTCTATTCTTGGTGTTATTGGACACAAAAGGGACTTTAAGTGTCACCCTGGCACCTCTGTTATCCAATTCATGGGTACGTTCAGTTGTCACTTTCGAAGATATGAGAGATATTTGTGGTTAAAATCCAAAGAATAATTAAAGTATCAGGATTAATTCTAATAAAGTATTGGACAAACTGGCATTCTCCTGAATTACCTGCGCGAAAATTCAGCTCTAGGCACAATAAATACATATGAAAGCAATTTATTAAATTCATTCAGTTGTTTTAGCTGGGACAGCGGGGGAGAGGGGGGGAGGGGATATGTACTTCTCTTATGAGGTGCTGCACTGCAATACTAGACGAGAACGCTTAGAAAATTTTAATATGCCGTCACAGTTCTACAGCTCTGTTGTGCTGGTAGTTTCGAGAAACTACCCTCAATCAAAGACGAAGGCGAAGTCTTCAGAAGAATAAGGTTAATAATATGACTATTGAAAATTATAAATTATAAATTCACACTGAATCTGGAGTTATCATGAAGACTAAATTAACGTTACAGAGCCATTCCATAGTTTCCAATCATAGTCACAATAATACTAATAATGATAATGATGGCAAGAAGAATAAAATTAAACAAATAATATCCATACGTAACTTAATCTAAATCAGATTACGTTTATCAGAACTTCAAATTCATTAGCATTCAATTAAAAATACGTATTTCCCGCTGCACACAGCAAGCGGGGAGATCAAAAGGAAACCAAGCTATTATCTATTCTTTCCTGAAACCATTAAATCTGACGTTTATTCAAGCACAAGAAAACAAAGAGAGAGAGAGAGAGAGAGAGAGAGAGAGAGAGAGAGAGAGAGAGAGAGAGAGAGAGAGAGAGAGAGAGAGAGAGAGAGTTTAGTCAATAAACCCGATGTCTAATAAATCTTAACGTTTATGGCCCGCCTCATATTACGTTTATACCAAAACTTCATTTTCACTTTCATACTGGCGTTCTGTTAGTAGGAGACTATGTGATTATGGAGATAGAGAGAGAGAGAGAGAGAGAGAGAGAGAGAGAGAGAGAGAGAGAGAGAGAGAGAGAGAGAGAGGAGGATTCGGTTGAAATAAGATAATGTGAGAGTAAAAGAGAAGCTAAAGAGAAATAACTTAATTGTACTGGCAGTTTTAATTCCAAAACTCATCGTAATTATCATCTGAGATCTTAAAATTTACAATTATGAGCTTCATGATGTGGACACCAAACTTTCTCAGTTTTAATCCGTTCTTTCCTAACAAAAGGCATTCGGGATATGGGCTACTTCTTATCCAAGAAACAAATTCCCAGCGACAGCCCGCTATAGTACTTTAATTACTTACCAGGTCCAGAATATATTGCTTCGGTCCACAGTGCTGGAATAAGCTTTTTTTATAGGCCAAAATCACTTTCGGCAGAAGAATACCTATACATACAGACATATGTCATACATATATATTATATAAATATCATATATATATCATATATATATATCATATATTTATATATATATATATATATATATCTCATTCGAGCTACAAATGTCCTTTAATATCTAATTCGCTCTACCTCGGAATTGATATATTTCATATATGTACGAGTGGGAATTTTTAGTTGATAATAATTTCGTACCCCCATGGGATCGAACCACCGTCTCAGTAGGACGGGAACGAAAACAGGATCGGACAGTGACGCTCACCGAAAACGGCTATCAAGAGAGGCATAAAGGTTTATATCGATTCTGACCATTTCAAATCAACGCCGATCTGTTGTATTTGTAATTAGAATCGATATGGAACCCCCTCCACCATGCTAGCCGATTCGAGCGTGATGTGATAAATATTCATATATATATACATTATATATATATAAATATTACTATATATATATATATTAATTTATAGATATATATTAGTATATATATAATTTTTTTTTATGTATATATATAATATGTTATATATATACATATATACATATAATATATATATATTATGATATATATATATATCTATATATAATATATATATCTATATATATATATATCTAAGGTCTATATATCTCATATACACATTACCGTGATTCATTTTCATACATCGAGCTACAATGTCCTTTTAATATCTAATTTCACCTCTACTCGAATTAATATATTTTCATATATGCTTAACCGAAGGGGAATTTTTATTAGGCGGGATAATATAGAATTGTCGGCGCCCAGACGCGAACCCAGGACACCATACAAATCCAGGAACGTCTAATGACGTTCCTGGATTTGTATGGTGTCCTGGGTTCGCGCCTGGGCGCCGACAATTCTATTATCGCCAAATAAAATTCCCCCTCGGTTAAGCATATATGAAAATATATTTAATTCCCGAGGTAGAGTGAATTAGATATTAAAGGACATTTGTACGATGTGTATATATATATTTATATATATATATATATATATATATATATATATATATATATATATATATATATATATATATATATTATATATATATATATATATATCTATATACATATATATATATATACATACATATATATATATATATATATATAGATATATATATATATATATATATATATATATATATATATATATATATATATATATATATATAATAAAGCAATAGACATAATGCCATCCCAACTCCTCGAAATGTTCACACCTTTTGGATACGGTTGTCACTACAAAGCCATTAGATCTAAATGCAAGAAATATGAAGCAATTCAGATGTCCGGTAGCATGAGTCGAACCCGCATAATCCGAGTGATCAGAAGGAGGTTGCCTTGCTGACCTGATCTCGTTTTGTTTATTCGGCGGGATACTGGTTTGATTCCGCTATCGGACATTCAGAATTGCTTCATAATTATCTCATTTGGGATCTAAGGCTTTGTAGTGACCAGCGAAATCCAACAACTGTGAAGAATTCAAGAGGTTAACTGGGGATACTGTGGGTATACAATTGCATACGTATCTGGGAAAAATCTAACAGTGGTTTCTATTTCTTTTATTTATCTATCTATCTATCTATCTACATATATAGTATATATATATATATATATATATATATATATATATATATCTATATTATATGTTGCTACTTTCAAAATGCATATATCCACTCTTTGACTGTATAAAATGTTATATATAGAGTTTTGCAACATTTTTCAGATTCCTTAGCTAGCTTGGAGTTAGGATGTCTTAAAATGTGTGTTCAGATTTCATATAACATAATTTAAAAGTATATAACGTAGAATGTAAAGAAAGAGAGAGATTTACTTTGTCTGTTCCAAGATAGACTTGTTTTCGTAACTTTTCATTGCCTCTAGATTAAGGGAGCTCGCAGTCTCGGTATTGTTATCAAAACATGTCAATCATCTTCCTCGCTCGAGTCTGTTTCACATCAAATACGTGTCTTTGCTGAGGTGACTCTTTTCAGACGTGTACGTCTTTGCCGAATACCAAGTGTAGATTTCACTATTTTTTCTGTAAAGTTACATCATATGAGAAGTTTCTAGAAAAGATTGTATCATCTTTTGCCTGCCCAAAACGTTTTGTGCCATCTCCACTGTCCAGTTTCCGAGAACAAAAGATTTCATTCGGACTTAAATCCTCAAAGCGTTCAGACATCTCCCTTAACCCTCTCTCTCTCTCCCTCGCCATAATTGATATTAAAGTAACATAAAGATTTACACTTAGACATTGGTCACTCGTAACTTTTAGATTTCAGATTGATATATCTTAGAGTTATTTGGTATATTTTAGTGGGTTTTTGGTGGAATCTGAACAAACATTGTACAAGTGTGTAATGGTGCCTATTTTTGTGAAATATTGTGAATTGGTGAATTTTTTTAAGAAAGAAGTTGGTATACCAAGGTAAAGTGTTATATTTTTATTAGTTGCAACTAATAACTAATAGTTACAATGGTTTGATAAACAATTTACATTTTTACACATTGCAATTTTTTGTGTTTTGTGTTTGTTTCATTTGAAGTGCATTTATCCGTTTTCTTATTGAAGTGTGTCTTTTTATTTAATATTCTGTGTGATTAGTACTTTTTAGAATTTTGGTATTTTCCACATTTTTCTATGTTTTTGTTTGCATTCACAATTTAATCAACTTAGTTAGTATTTTCATTACTTAATTGTTGCATATTTAATTGAATTTAACACTTGTGAATTAATTTGCATTTACTTAGAACTTTTCAAATTTCATTGTTATTTAGCACTTGTGAATTAATTTCAAATTTTAAGTATTGCCTAACACTTTTGAATTTTGATTGAATTAATTTTCTTGAATTTTGTGATAAATGAATTTTGATTTAATTTTACTTAACCCTCTTACGCCGAAGCCCTAAAAATCAAAACCTCTTCTGTATGCCGGCGCCGGTTTGGAGTGAGCGCAGAAGCGGAAAGAATAATTTTTTCAAAAAATCACAGCGCGCTTAGTTTTAAAGATTAAGAGTTCATTTTTGGCTCATTTTTTTCTCATTGCCTGAAGTTTAGTATGCAATTATCAGAAATGAAAAATAATATCATTATCATATGTAAATAATGCGATATATGGTAGCAAAAAAAAAAATTCAAATCACGCTGTGCAAAAAACGGTCAAAGCTAACGAATTAATTTTTTTTCGTTGTATTGTACACTAAATTGCAATCCTTTTGATATATAATACATAGTAAAACAATAAAAGCAACACCGGAAAAATATTATCACAAAATGATGTACGAATTCGTAACGCGCGGACGTAAAAAAATTTTATTTTCAAAAATTAACCGTAATTCTAAATATTGTTCTAGAGACTTCCAATTTGTTTCAAAATTAAGACAAATGATTGAATATTACGATACTGTAAGAGTTTTAGATTAGAATTGCAGATTTCGACCATTTCGGGCGAGTTAAATTTGACCGAATGTCGAAATTTTTATATATATTTTTTTTTATATGCACATATTTCGGAGATGGAAAAAGCTACAACCTTCAATTATTTTTTATTGTATTTTTCATGAATTTGCGCACATTTTGATATATGAAACTCTATAAAACGGCTAATATGAAAAGGAGCAAATATTAGGATAATGCGATGTACGTATTTCGGAGACTTGCGGCCGCAAATCGGCGCGCAGAGTGAAGGTAAATATATTTTTCAAAAATTCACCATAAATCACAATATTGTTTTAGAGACTTCAAATTTGTTTCAAAATAAAGAAAAAAAAATGACGGAATATTATAGGCGTAAGAGTTTTAGCTTACAATTGCGTTTTTTTCAACTATTTCGGTAGATGTCAAATTTGACCGAACGTGGTTTTTTTCTATTTATCGTGATTTATATGCAAATATTTCGAAAAAAGAGAAAAGCTACAACCTTCAATCATTTCAGTTGTATTCTACATGAAATTGCGCACATTTTCATATATAAAACTTTATGTAACAGCTTATTTTAAATGGTGTAAACATTTCGACAATCGAACAAAAAAATTCTGATTTTTTCGGAAGAGTTACCGCGCGAACGTAAGGAAAATGTTTTTTTTTTTTTTCATAAATTCACCATAAATCGAAATATTGTGCTAGAGACTTCCAAGTCGTTGTAAAATGAAGGTAAATGATTGAATATTACTAGAATATAAGAGTTTTAGCTTACAATTGCGTTTTTCGACCATTTCGGTAGAGTCAAAGTTGACCGAAAGTTGAAATTTTTGCACTTAACGTTATTTATATGAAAATATTTCAAAACTGATAAAAGCTACAACCATGGGTTGTTTATAGTTGTATTGTGCATGAAATTGCGCACATTTCCATATATAAAACTTTATGTAACGGCAAATTTAAAAGGGTGCAAACATTAGGACAATCGCACGAAAAAATTTATCGGAAGAGTTATCGCACGAATCAGTGAGGAAAAAGTTTTTGTTTTTTCATAAATTCACCATAAATCGAAATATTGTGCTAGAGACGTCCAATTTGTTGCAAAATGAAGGCAAATGATTGAATATTACTATAATATAAGAATTTTAGCTTACAATTGCGTTTCTCGACCATTTCTGTAGAGTCAAAGTTGACCAAAGGTTGAAATTTTTGCACTTATCGTTATTTATATGAATATATTTCAAAATTGATAAAAGCTACAATCATGAGTATTTTTTTGTTGTATTTTACATGAAATTGCGCACATTTTCATATATAATACTTCATGTAAAGGATAATTTAAAATGGTGCAAAAATTATGTCAAAGTGACGAAATAATTTCCGAGATGTGTCACTGATACTTTTTAGTGCGATAAGAAAGAAATTTACGCTTGCGCGCCTGCGTAGCGATTGTAAACAAAACAACGCCTTGATCCGTGAACTCCCAGCATCCCCCAAGGCCCGAGATACAAAAGTTTTTTGGCTGGTAGGCCTATAAGTATTTTTCCGCGAATTTAAAAAAAAACATTTTTGAGCCGACGTATGATACGTCCAATCGGCATACGGGAGACATTTTGACTCGACGTTTAATACGTCCAATCGGCGTAAGAGGGTTAATTGATTCAAGAATTAATTAAACTTTGCTTTGTTTTCAAGTAACAGTAATTTTCACTGATATTGTGAATTTCACTTATAAATTTTGAGTTTAATAATAAATTTTTGTATTTAAAATTTTTATGTGTTTTCATTTAAACCAGTATATTTATATTTATGTTAGGTAGAAATATAGAGTGGTAATTAAGCAGTTTTCCTTCAATTTACTTGAAGTGACTTAGAACCAGGGAAGTACTTAGACTTCTGGAATCAGGGAAGCTTAGACTTTTAAAGTTGTTGATGAAGTGATGCCCTTTAATTAATTTAATTACTTACAAGATTACCTCACAACTTACCTGAAATACTGGTAAGTTGTTTAAGGGATCACTGTTGCCTTTAGAGTATTTAGTCGTTTAGTACCTGTGATGAAGGTTCGGGTGTCTGGCTGTTGTGAGGTAACAATTAATGAATGGCAAGTGTGGTAACCAGATACTTGGCACTTCGGTACAATATATATATATATATATATATATATATATATATATATATATATATATATATATATATATATATATATATAATATATATATATATATATATATATGTATATATATATATAGTATATATATATATATATATCATATATGATATATATATATATATATATATATATACTATATATATATATATATATATGTATAAAAAATGTGTATATACAATATATATTATATATATACTGTATATATATACTATATGTACGTGTTAAGAGCGCACTTTGGCTATTACAATTACCTACGTATCTGGTAAAAATTTACCAGTGGGTTCTCTATATGTGTGTGTTTGTGTATCTGTGTCACTGTGCAAGTAACAACTATCTTTATTACCTATACATTGTATAACACCACAGTCTGGTGTTGACCTTATCTCTACGGCAAATACATCTTTACATATTCTAAACTATGGCTATAAAACCCTCGACTGTAACAATCACTGCGTATTAGTGAACTTCCCAAATATACATTCTTTCTAATTTTTTTTTTTCTTTCCTTCACTTCACTTCACTTGCTGTTTGTCCTTCTCATGGGTAGTTATAATGAAAAAAGTGGCCGTAGAAGTCGAGATTTAACTTGGAGTAACAACAAAAACTGGACAGACTTAGAATATGCAGATGATGATGTTTTAGTCAGCACATCAACTCAGGAATTATAATGCTTGCTTAATACAATTCATCATACATCTGGAGAGATTGATATTTCAGGCTAAGAAAAACTGACGTAATGAGGACAGATAGAGACGGTATACTCCACGGATTCTCTGAGTTGGAATTTAGTGCAGATCAAACAATGAGCGAGCTGAATTAGATTTAGAAATCAAATAGACTGACAATGCTTACAAGAGTAAGGTTATAGGTTATACGTTTGTATTGTTAAACAGACATGAACCATGGCATGGCAATGAAACTATATCTAGAAGATTTTGCCGATTATTCTTTACCATAGAGCTTTCAGAAGAATATATGAATTGGATAACAAGCCAGAGTGATAAAATGATACCAAAAGGTGAAATTAAGGAAGTTATTTAGGTGTAAAGATAAAGGGACGATG
>NC_061100.1:142143481-142145981 GCF_015104395.2 Macrobrachium nipponense | reverse complement strand
TTGATAAGCCGATCACAGGGCTGGAAACTCTCAGTCGCTCTCGAGAGTTCACATAGGTAGGATGTGTGTTCCACCTCTCCTGAGGGATACGTCTTTCAAAAGTGTCTTTCAGGAGAGGTGTAACAAACATCCTGGCTACGTGAACTCTAGAGAGAGACTTAGAGTTTCCTGCCCTGTGATTGGCTTATCAACAGCCAATCAGAAACGTCGTAAGGGACTGGCCTAGACATCAGATGACGGTTGACGTGAATCTACTATAGTACCCTATCATATGTAGGACAGGTATACTTGTATACCACATTAGACGCAAGCTAAGGTCAGAGCCGGTCTTTCACTTTGAAAATGGAAACATCTGCCCTGGTATTTTTGGAATCATTATCAAAGGTGCCAAAATGTTTATTGTTTATGTTAGCCAAGTCTCTGCTTAAGCCGTCCGTGTTTCAGCACGGAATTAATGACTAAAATGTTTTTCCCTAGGAACATTAAAACACAAAAGGCTGGACAAGAACTTTTTTTAAGTAATTATTCTAACTTACTGATAACCATAAAGTCCATATTATAGACAATTGCCTATATTTCATAAACTTTATTTATATTTATAGTAGAATTCCTTGAAGCGACACAACATATTGCGAATAAACTGTTAGCATGTGAAAATTCTTTGTATTCCTGCCCGCCCGCTCGCGTGTGCGTGTGCGTGTGAGAGACCTCATTCTGGTACTCCGGATCTAGGTTCGAATCCTGCCACCGGATATCAGAATTATTTCGTATTTCTTGTATTTGGATCAAGGGTCTTGTAGTGACAAGCATACGAGAAAGTATTTTAGCTATTACAATTATAAATATATATGTAGTATAATATATATATATATATACTATATATATATATATATATATATATATATATATATATATATATCACATCAGGAAAACCATGAATATAAAGGAAGAGGTGTCCAATCAGACGACAGTCATGTACACGTGTTTTATTATTAAGAAAAACGTTTCATGTTGTCAACAACACATCATCAGTCTGCAATTGAAATTCAACATTAAAATAAACTTAAAAATTACAATAAATTTAAAAAAATAATCAGAACGCTAAAATAGGGAATGAGAAGAAAACTACCTATTCATAAGAAGGAAAGAGCTGAGTGACTAAAAACGGTAAGGTCTGCATACAACGTAAACCTCACGCAGAGAGAGAGGAGATGACGAGGTGTTGGAGTTTAAACTAGGTGAAAGGTGCTTAATAAACAATGACTCAAGGGTAGTTAGATGGGTAGTTTGTTTGTGGTGCCAATTATAGAAAAAATGTTTCTTTTCGATAGTAACCTTACAACTCTTTGCATGAATTCTTATATTAGAGAAACTCGGGATTAGAGATTCTGGACCCAGTTCTATAACTTAATCCCAAATGGCTGTAATAACGTACTTGTAACAGTCTCCGTGAAGAACCAACATAAATACAAGATCTTGGGCATTCAAATTTTATATATGATATTGGACTTCATGAAATCCTGTAATTTGTCCTTCCTTTCCCTTATCTGGTTTACATATCACTAAGTTTCATCATTTTTACCCCAACCTTTAAGAATTTCAGAGTTCCTCCTTTCTGAAGTAAAGGGGGCCCACTTCACCCTGAAGTTTTCTGTAAATTATCATGTAACAGTGATGATAGTTTCTGCTGAAGAACTGCCATATTTAGATTACCATAATTGAAATTCTTGAGCCTATGGAAAAAGCACCTCAAACGGAAAATAAAAGAATGCAAAATTGGGTCTATATGAAGGCAAACAGAAAGATGACTTCCCTGGCCTTTTTGGATATAAAAAATAACTAGAGAATAACCACCTTTTCAACACAAGTGTTTAGAAAGAGTACCTTCACTGGGCTCGGAAACAAAAAACTTTTTAGCTCGTGTTTCCGTAATTTTAAGATTAATGCTATATCTACTTTGGTTTTTTAGGGCCCTTCAGTACATCTGATTGGCTCTCCTTTCACTTGAAATCGAGTTTCTTTTAGAATATTTTGTTAAGAACTCGTTTCCCAAAAAGCTGGTTTTTAACATTATTAGTAAATTGCTACGAGGTATCTGTCAGCACCCACCCTTAATTTTAATGTACCTAAATTTAACTATGTATGCACCCATCCCATTTATTCATTCAGACAGTTTACGTGTAAAAGTCAGAAATATTATTGAAAAGGAATTTGGTTTTTTGAAACTTAATCTTATTCCCATGAATCCACAAAAAATTGGAGGGTTTTTTGGGTTTTTTTAATTACAAGGACAAATTACAAAGGATTTCATGAAGTCCAATATCATATATAAATTTGAATGCCCAAGATGTCTTGGTATTTATGTTGGTTCTTCACGGAGACTGTTACAAGTCCGTTATTACAGCCATTTGGGATTAAGTTATAGAACTGGGTCCAGAATCTCTAATCCCGAGTTTCTCTAATATAAGAATTCATGCAAAGAGTTGTAAGGTTACTATCG
>NC_061100.1:142090981-142138481 GCF_015104395.2 Macrobrachium nipponense | reverse complement strand
AAGACACTTCTTTGACATATCAAAAAAACCCGACAGTTAACACCAAGGTAAGAAAAAGAAAATTAACAATGCAAAGGCAACCTTTAGCGTGGCGTAAAAACACAGTAAGTTAATGCCTATAAAGCAAGCAAAGGTAATCTCTGCTGTGGTGTAAAAACCCCCCAAAAGTTAACGCGCTTTAACTAATAAATTAAATGAAAATACAAAGTCAACTTCTGTGCGGCTCAAATCCCCATTAATTTAAGCCTCCTAATAGAAATTAATTTTAAAAACTGCAAGGGCAACTTTCAGCCTGCCGTAAAAATCCGAAAGTTAATGCTTTTAATAACAATGAAATAAACAAGCAATAGACAATGCAAGGGCAATCTCCGGCGTGGCGTAAAAACCCGAAGGTTATTGCCTATGTAATGATATAATAATAAAAAGACTCGTATTAATGCCTTCGTAATTAAAATTAATTAAAAAAATCAACATAAAAAGGCAACCTCGGCGTAAATACCCATAAGATAATGCCTCCTTTGAAACAGAAAAAAGTTAAAGAAAATACAAATGTAACCTCTGGCGTGTCAAAAAAACCCAAAAGTTAATACCTTGTAACAAAAACATAGATGTAGGGTTTACAAAGGTAACCACTGGGGTGTCAGAAAAACCTGAAAGTTAATATATTTGGAACAACAATAATTTGTTAAAAATCCAAAGGACCACCTAAAGCGTAGCATGTACAACTGCTTAATTTAATGCCTTTTATCACATGTAAAACATACAAAAAAATACAAAGGCAATGTTCAAGACTTTGGAACAAAAACCCAAAACTATATTACAAAGGTCATTTTTGCAGTGGCGTAAAAACCATTAACCACTGAAACGAAAAACACAGACAACCATCTGACGTAGCGTAAATCCCGTCAGTTAATGCCTCTGAAAATCAAATAAACAAGGAAAAGGTAATGCTTTTATTTAAAAAAGTGAGGGAGGGGTAAAATTTCGCGTGGCCTGAAAACCCGCAAATAAGGTAATGATGCCTTTGTATGTGAAAAAGAAAAATCAACGTTTGCCGTGAAGTAAAACCAGTAAGTTAACGTCTCTTTAAAAATAAAAAAATAACAATTTAAATAAGGGGAAAACCTCTGGCGCGCGTAAAAACCTGCTAGTAAACGCCCGCATACAATAACCTAGCCACTAGGGGGAGGGCCAACCTAATTCATCGTCTAGTAGTTACATACCAGCAAATGAAAATGAAATAAGGGCCAAAGCATCACAATGGATACTGAAATTAAGGTCGGTTCAAAGTAATAAACAGTTGCATTTGCTTCCATGAGATCCCTTCCTTTTAAAAAACCATATCTCATGAAGGGTAATCAAACTTCGCCCCATAAAGAATACACGTTCTCAAATACAAACACACATTAAAATATACTCACTCAACATATAACACAAAAGGACAATCAAACAAAACCCTGAATGTGTCATCATAAAGAAGGCTGGATCCCTTTTGTATTGGGTGTTGCCCCTGAAAACCAGTGACCTTTTTTCACCTTTCGAAGTCTGATAAGTTCTGGCGACTTGCCGAAAGACAATGTCGACTACACCGGTATTCGTAGCTTGACTTTGTTCGGTTGATTTTTATTCCCCATTTTTGTCACTGCCAAGAAAGGATGTATGTATATAATGTATGTATGTATGTATGTATGTATGTATGTATGTATGTACTATAAATCACAAAAGTAAGCACGTGATTTTGTTTACCAGCAAAAGCCACAGGGAAAATTTTAAAAAAGAAAAGACAGAGTGCCAAGTACTTTCGTGTATTTACACATCTTCGGGGCACAAGATGTGTTAAATACACGAAAGTACTTGGCACTCTGTCTTTTCATGTATGTATGTATGTATGTATATATATATATATATATATATATATATATATATGTATAATATATATTTTATATATATATATATATATATATATATATATATATATGATATAACCTACTTTAGTGGTAAACTGCTCTCAATAAATTGTGTATAAATATATATATATTATATATATATATATATATATATATATATATATAAAACCATACTTCAGTGGTAATTGCTCTCAATGAATATATATATATATATATATATATATATATATATATATATATATATATATATACATATATATTATTCATTGAGAGCAGTCACTTTAGTGGTAGCAATAATTTTACCAGCAGGAATCTTTAGATTATCGGATTTTTTCTGATTCTCAATCATGTGGTTGTTTCTTAAAAAAAAGAAGTTTGCTTATTTTTCAGCGAAAACTGACCCGTGAGAATCGAAAGATAGCTCCAACGATATGAAAATGCCAACAAGAAACTTATATATGCCACTAAAGCAATTACTTCAATGAAAACGGTTCAAGAGGAAAACTGAGCACTAAAAAACTATATAGTATATATATATATAAGTTATATATATATTATATATGAATATTATATATATATGGATATATATATATGTACGTGTGTCTTTTTTCACATCACCGTGATTCAATATATATGCATTATGCCACAATGTCCTTCATTATCAGATTCGCTCTACTCGGAATTAATATATTTTCATATAGTTAACGAAGGGGAATTTTTAGTTAATAAGCAATTCGTCGGCTCATGGGCGCGAACCACGGAACCAAGAAATCGTATATTAAAGAACATTTGTAACTTAATTTTGTGTGTGTTTATATATATGGATAAAATACATACATATGTATATGCATTATAAATATACATACATATATATAGACGCAAACATATGTGTAATACGTTGCATATATAAAGAGACATCCATACATATCCATATACCATATATATATGTATATATTTATTTATAAATATAAGCATATATACGTGTGTATGCATGTATATATGTATGCATATATGTGTATGTATGTTATATATACATATATATATATATATTATATATATATATATAGATATATATGAACTACATATGTCCTTACATATATACATATATATATATATATATATATATATATATATATATATATATATATATATACTATATACTTGAATAACTTGATCACGAAGTATATAAAATGTGATGCTATGTATAAATAAAGGTTTTTGCCACGAAGGAAAAAATGAAAAGCGAGATAGCCAAGCACTTTCTGTCTAGCACGACCCTTTACTTAACACAACTGATCGTACAGAGGAAAAACATGGGATTTCGTAAACGCCTGTGTTCTTGCCTGGACTGTGACCAATCTTACATCGGATTTACAGGAAAATCATTTCCCAAGAGATTAATACAACATAAACGGTCAGTTAGATATGAACAACAGAACTCAGCTATTTTCAACCATTAATGAACATAACCATAGAATAAACTGGAATTTGTTACGTATAATTTATAGCAGCAACTGCCGGTACAAGAGTCATCTGATGGAATCGGCCTTGATTAAACAGAGGCGGTAATGAACATCTCAAAGGAGCATGAATTCAGATATCATCGACAAGGTTTGCATTCAACCAACGCTAAGAAGATTAAAGGAAGATTATCAGCGGGAGTGACCTAAATTGGCTTACCTGTGGATGGACCTCTTGGTATAAATACCACCTTTTCTGTAACTTTTCTCATTCATCTACCTGAAGAGAGAGACAGCAGTCTCTGAAATATAGTATTTATCTCTCTATATTTTGGTGTTTTTATGGGATCCTTTTATTATAATATTTACATACATACATAATATATATATATATATATATATATATATATATATATATATATATATATATATATATATATATATATATATATATAATATAGCATATACGTACATATATACATACATACATATATGTGTGTAATATTTTTAAATTATCTATATATCTATCTATTTTATATATATATATATATATATATATAGTATATATATATATATATATATATATATGTATATACATATATATATAATATATATATATATATTAATAAGAGAAGCTGACTTCGAATCTGTGACCTTTGACCTTCCATATCAGCCAATCAGTAATCGTGCAGCAATTTAATACCCTAATTTTCCCTTCATTGTAATAGATATTTCTCGAAAGTACATGAACACAGTTGCGAAATAGCTTTCAGGGTTTGGAAAGATATATATATATATATATATATATATATATATATATATATATATATATATGCATATATATACTATATATATATATATATTATATATATACATACATATGTATGTATGTATGTTTGTTTGCGTGTGCGTACGTGTATATGAATGTGTTTGCAGTTAGTAATAGGTGTAAAATTGTTCGTGATTAATGTGAACTTATTTCTGTTTTCTAAGACATAAGGATCGTTAAAATTGCTCATTAATATATCCTATAAAGGACTCGTTGAGCAACGGCCATCATAAAGATATATCTGTGTCTTAATCTCATAAATTACCTGCTTTTAGTCGTGATCTTTAAACAGGTAACGCTAATCTCCCGGGGACTCGGGTCTTCAACGGTCAAGGTTTTTATCAACCTAATTTTCAACTTAATTTCACTATTTGAGATTCAAGTCGAGTTTATTTGTTAATAGGGCGTTTTATATAAATTCCCTTTTTTATGAATGTAGGTGTCAGTACAAAATCTTCCGGTACATATACACTGTTTTATGCGTTGTTAGTTTTCTGAAAAGAAAACTATTGTGCCGGCTTTGTCGGTCCGTCCGAACTTTTTTCTGTACGCCTTCAGCTCTTAAAAACTACAGAGGCTAGAGAGTTGCAGATTGGTTTATCGATCATCCACCCTCCAAACATCAAGCATACCAAATTGCAGCTCTCTAGCTTCTGCAGTTTTTATTTTATTTAAGGTTAAAATTAGCCACAGTCGCGCTTCTAGCAACGCAACAACACAGGCCACCAGGGCCTGCTGAGTTTCATAGGCCGCGGCCCATTCAGCATTATACCGAGACCAACGAAAGACAGATCTAGTTTCGGTGGTCTTGATTATAAGCTGTATAGAAAACTCGATAGCGCCGAAGTTTAGCGTTTCTTCTTAGTGTTACGGAACACTATTTTGGAAAACAGCTAAATAGACTTTTTTATCTTTACTACATAAAAGGCATAGACTCCGCAATATTTTACGCACAGCGCACTTATCCTATGAGATGTTGCAATTTTATTTCAAAAATGTTTCTCAGAGAACTATACAAAATCTTTCATAAATACCGCAGAAAGTCAACTCTTAATCAATAATCCTATACAATTACTATGTCTTCTGGGCGTTATTTTCTTTTTCTGAAAGTAACCCACTGATATCGTATGGAATATCTCATACAAAATAGACATATTCACTAATCATATCTTCTGAAAGTCTAATGCGCTAAACAGATTAGGGAATCTCTCTCTCTCTCTCTCTCTCTCTCTCCCTCTCTCATCTCTCTCTCTCTCTCATCTTCTTCTCTCTCTCTCTCTCTCCTCTCTCTCTCTCATACTCTATATATATATTATATATATATATATATATATATATATATATATATATATATTATATATATATATATGAGCGAATACCACAGGAAAATGATTTCTGACAATCATTTTCCTGTGGTATTTTGCTTATTTAATGAAGTCACGCGCACCTACTGTGATTTTTAAGCATATATATATATATATTATATATATATATATATATCATATATATATATATATATATATATATATATCCCGTACGCATGTTCCCGAACAGTAACCACGTATCGGTATCTTCTCTGAAAAAACCACGAAGCCATATCTTAAAAACTAACCATAAAATCTTCTTGAAAATAATTTCAAAATCTTCTCGAAAATAATTTCATTACGATTCCCACACCCAAATTACATAAAAGTTACGTCTCTAAACTAATCTAACCTAACCCAACCTAACCTAACCTTGGCTAGTGTGACACTAGTATAGTACATCTCGAGAATTTGCATCCTGTACGGGTTTTTTTAACAACCCCCCCCCCCCTCCTTTCTTTTTTTTTTTTCAAGTCATCTGCGGTGATACGAAATAGTCGTGGCCAACATCAAGCAGATCAGTTACGACCAAATATTCCTCATCAGTGTAGTGGGAATCTCCCTCTTACGGATTTTATTGAACTTCATTTTTTGCTGAATTAAAAAATAAAGGGAGAGAGAGAGAGAGAGAGAGAGAGAGAGAGAGAGAGAGAGAGAGAGAGAGAGAGAGAGAGAGAGAGAGAGCTGTCTCTGAAAAGCTCAGAAAACATTTACCAAAACAAATGGAAGGGGCTTCTTGGCCTACTTCCCTCCTTGTCATAAAGGCGCTTGAAAAAAAAATAACTATATATTTATATAATGAGTTAATTAGTTTTAACCTATGCACAATTGTCTCCTGTGTGAGTTGGCTCCATGAATTGGTACTTCCGATTCTTAGTTATGGAATGGAACATAGAATTCAGGTCAAAAGGCCAAGTGCTGGGATCTATGAAGTCATTCAGCGCTGGAAAGAAAATTGTGAGTTGGTAGGGTGTAGCAGAAGGAAAACCTGGCAGTCGCACTGTGAAATAATTGTTAGGAGAGGGTGGATTGCAAAATGGAAGAAAGATATGAATGGAGGTACAGTAAAAGGAATGAAAGGGACGCTGCAAAGAACCCATAGTAATACGGGAGATTCTTAGGTATGGGTATTATTTTCGGGAGACGGTTCCACCAACGCCATCTTGAATTGACAATTCAAGATGGCGTTGGTTCCACCCGGCCTCGATGCGATAATTACAAGAAGGACCAGTGGGGACTTGGGCAGACCGCTTCAACTCGTATGAAAATTTATCTATCGATATTGACATATTCACTATGTTCATCTGTTGCTTTCCTCTGAGTGAGTTCTGCAACATAGTATTTGTAGCTGCATGTTCAGGTGTAACTGATCTCACTCTATGAATGACGGAAATAATGCAACATAGTATTTGTAGCTGTATGTTCAGATGTAACTGATCTCACTCTTTGAATGACGGAAATAAAACAAAACATCTCCGCCGAATGAATCATCGACTTACATGACATAAAAGTAAGATAAGAAGCTAAACGAAAATTTATATTACGTTACTGTGACTTGTTAGGGCTTTTTCCTACCAAAGAAAAAGAAAAAAAAAATACCATCCTTTACTTTTCCCTTTTCTTCAGACAGAACGTTGACCCAGGTCGATGGATCCCGGTTAAACCCAGAATCACATTTCCATTTTTAGAGCACAAAAGTGATTAGGTTGTCAATGAATGTGTCATTATCGATTCTCTCTCTTCTCTCTCTCTCTCTCTCTCTCTCTCTCTCTCTCTCTCTTCCTCTTCTCTTTTGTCTTTTTCTCCCCATTACTGCTCTATCTCCATCGTAAGACATTCGACAGACCTTCAATCATCAAGGGTGGCCTAATGGGATATAACCTCTGATCACCGAAATGAACTCCTTTCTCGACAGAAACGGGTCATGATAAAAAAAATAAATAATATAAAAAAAAGCATATGATTAATGAAGAGTCAGTCACGGAGAAAACCAGATCCACGAATAACATTAAAACTGAGGCCATTCCCCGGGACATTCTAGGCATGAAACCGAGACAGGGAAATGTCTCTCCAGTTTTTGTACAGAGATGGAAACAAGAAATAAAATGAATCGAAACTAATACACTGTACGCTCTCAGGCATGATAGCGTCTCCTTTGTCTGACTTCCGTGCCTTTAATTTCATTTTTTTTATTTATTAGTTGGCCTTAATTAATCCAGCACGAGCTATTGCTCAAAGAGAAGCCCGTAAATCTTTTTTTCTTTTTAATAGGTAAACGTTGACTCAGGTAGAAGTTTGAGATATAATATGACCTCTGCGGATGAGGAAACATCCTAACTGGCTCAAGATCGTGAACCGGTACTCAGAACATCAAAGTGCATTAGAAAGGCGTCGCATAAGGAGAGAACAAGGGGTGTGAATGACGAAGTCTTCGAAAGACGGAGTTAGCGTGACCACGGAGCCAGTCTCACCAGATTTTCGAGACTGTCGGACGCCGTGGCGATACGTGCGCGAAAGGACGGGATACTGAAGGGGAAAAATATGGCTACTGGTGAAACAGAGAACTCATAAAAAATATTCGTGGAAAGAAGAATTTCTCACATACCTATTCATGCATAACTAAACTGAACTTTACCAACTGAAAAAGGACAATTCATGACAGAGCAAAAGCAATTCTTTTTATTTACCTTAGTATGTTAAACTGACGAAAATGTCTGTCTTTCACTTTCTGCCGTCAAAATCAAAACACGCTGAACAGCCTTTTAAATTTTCGACTTTACTGAAAAAAATCTGAAAATTTAGAGAAGGGACGTATTGCTTGCAATTAAAAACTGACTTTATATATATATATATATATATATATATATATATATATATATATATATATATATATATATATATATATATATATATATATATAGATATATATATATATATATATATATATATATATAAAGTCCGTAGGTATGTGAGAAATTCTTCTTTCCAAGAATATTTTTTATGAGTTCTCTGTTTCACCAGTAGCCTTATTTTTCCCCTTCAGTATCCCGTCCTTTCGCGCACGTATCGTCACGGCGTCCGGCAGTCTCGAAAATCTATTTTCGTTCTGGTGAGACTGGCCCCGTGGTCACGCTAACTCCGTCTTTCGAAGACTTCGTCATTCACACCCCTTGTTCTCTCCTTATGCGACGCCTTTCTAATGCACTTTGGTGTTCTGAGTACCGGTTCACGATCTTGAGCCAGTTAGGATGTTTCCTCATCCGCAGAGGTCATATTATATCTCAAATTTCTACCTGAGTCAACGTTTACCTATTAAAAGGAAAAAAAGATTTACGGGCTGCTCTTTGAGCAATAGCTCGTGCTGGATTAAGGCCAACTAATATATAAAAAAAATGAATTACAAGGTCCACTGGCTTTCTCTTTTCAAACATTGAATTTCTCTCCCTGCCTTTGTGTTTCCCGTCGTTATCACCCTCCTTCCGTCCAGATACATTCGTTTCCATCGTTTTTTTTATAACATGTTCCTTGCTCTTTATTCCCTCGTATTTTTTTCTTGGAGCCTGACCAGAAAAAGGCTCATGCAATCGTAACCATGTTAGCTGTAACGTTACTTTATATATATATATATATATATATATATATATATATATATATATATATATATATATATATATATACTATATATATATGTGTGTGTATAGATATATATATATATATATATATGTATATATCATATATATATATATATATATATACATATATATATATAATATATATAATTATAAATACTATATATATATATATAAAGTAACGTTACAGCTAACATGGTTACGATTGCATGAGCCTTTTTCTGGTCAGGCTCCAAGAAAAAAATACGAGGGAATAAAGAGCAAGGAACACTGTTATAAAAAAAACTATGGAAACGAATGTATCTAGACGGAAGGAGGGTGATAACGACGGGAAACACAGAGGCAGGGAGAGAAATTCAATGTTTGAAAAGAGAAAGCCAGTCGACCTTGTAATTCAATGTGGGGAGAAGAGACTTGACGAGTATTATTATAACGCTGCTTGGGAGGAGGAGAAGTATAGAACTGAAAAATATAAAATATAATGGCAAAGAAATTTCTCGAAATGGACTCCCAATGAATTCACAGAAACTGCTAATATTTTTTTTTTTACGTTTAATTAACCAAATCACCAGTAACAACAATAATGAAGTGAGTCGTTCGAGTACCTCAGAATCTCTCTCTCTCTCTCCCCTCTCTCTCTCTCTCTCTCTCTCTCTCTCTCTCTCTCCAACAAAAATTATTTTTAGTTTTGATACTGACCTAATATTAAACGGGACATTCAATAGAATGCAACTGAAAGAGCATCCAACTTGGCATAATAATAATAATAATAATAATGAACCAAACAAAAACTTCTTTCAGTTTTCTTCTGAAGATTGAAAAAGAAACCCACAAATTCAATTTGTAACTCAGGGGAGTGCTATAGCTAGACATTGTTGGGAAAATGACCATAGGATGGATTTCAAAAACAGTAGGCTTATATACAAAAGCAACAAAATTAGTCACAGGAGGGTAGTAGAAGGTGCGCTTATCAGAGAGATCAAAGTAATTGAAGGAAACAAAGGTTTTACCTCAGAAGATCCCATAAGCCGAGCTTTGATATTAAAAGAAGCTAAGATTGACCCTGCTGACCTGGAGATTAGGTTTCCTGCCCAACAGACTTACGGTGACCACACCCTTACCACAAGGGTGAATCCCATTGACCATCAGCTCAGGATATCAGAGCGACAAGAGGGGATTGGCAACTCTCAAGAAAACCAGAACAGCCATCGCATAAATGACAGCACAACGAGAAGTTCCAGAAGACTGCTGGGCCTTGACCTCCCAGGCTAACATCCCAACATCTCTTGAGAATGGGCCACCAAAGAAGGGCCTGAAAGTACTCGAGTGTGGAGTAAAACTAAATGTAAATACTTAGAAGTAAACAAGTTACAAATTGAATTTGTGGGTTTCTTTTTTTCAATAATAATAATAATAATAATAATAATAATAATAATAATAATAAAAGCCATAAACACATGGGCAGTGCCAGTAATCAGATACAGCGCAGGAATAGTGGAATGGACGAAGGATGAACTCCGCAGCATAGATCAGAAAACCAGGAAACATATGACAATACACAATGCACTACACCCAAGAGCAAATACGGACAGACTATACATAACACGAAAGGAAGGAGGGAGAGGACTACTAAAATAGAGGACTGCGTCAACATCGAGAACAAAGCACTGGGGTAATATCTGAAAACCAGTGAAGACGAGTGGCTAAAGAGTGCATGGGAAGAAGGACTAATAAAAGTAGACGAAGACCCAGAAATATACAGAGACAGGAGAATGACAGACAGAACAGAGGACTGGCACAACAAACCAATGCACGGACAATACATGAGACAGACTAAAGAACTAGCCAGCGATGACACATGGCAATGGCTACAGAGGGGAGAGCTAAAGAAGGAAACTGAAGGAATGATAACAGCGGCACAAGATCAGGCCCTAAGAACCAGATATGTTCAAAGAACGATAGACGGAAATAACATCTCTCCCATATGTAGGAAGTGCAATACGAAAAATGAAACCATAAACCACATAGCAAGCGAATGCCCGGCACTTGCACAGAACCAGTACAAAAAGAGACATGATTCAGTAGCAAAAGCCCTCCACTGGAGCCTGTGCAAGAAACATCAGCTACCTTGCAGTAATAAGTGGTACGGGCACCAACCTGAGGGAGTGATAGAAAACGATCAGGCAAAGATCCTCTGGGACTATGGTATCAGAACGGATAGGGTGATACGTGCAAACAGACCAGACGTGACGTTGATTGACAAAGTCAAGAAGAAAGTATCACTCATTGATGTCGCAATACCATGGGACACCAGAGTTGAAGAGAAAGAGAGGGAAAAAATGGATAAGTATCAAGATCTGAAAATAGAAATAAGAAGGATATGGGATATGCCAGTGGAAATCGTACCCATAATCATAGGAGCACTAGGCACGATCCCAAGATCCTTGATAAGGAATCTAGAAAAACTAGAGGCTGAAGTAGCTCCAGGACTCATGCAGAAGAGAGTGATCCTAGAAACGGCACACATAGTAAGAAAAGTGATGGACTCCTAAGGAGGCAGGATGCAACCCGGAACCCCACACTATAAATACTACCAGTCAAATTGGAGGACTGTGATAGAGCAAAAAAGAAAGAAAAAAAAAAAATAATAATAATAATAATAATAATAATAATAATTTCGAAGTAGCAGCATAGTAGAGGTAACAATAAAGCCTTTGACGTTCAACTCCATCTGTGTCCACATCTTCCCAACTGATGGCAATCTTAGTTTCGAACATATGTCGCAAAATCACGCGCTAGCCGAAGTGTGTCGCCAAAAGTTGTTTGTTTAACTCTGTGACCGAGATCTCATTTTTGTTACTACTGTCGTTTAAGAAAATCAACAAGAGAAAACTGTAAGATATATGAGAAAATGAAGAGCCGTCAGTAAGTTAGTGCGGCATTTATTTCGATTTCTTTTCTGTTTCATTTACTGTGCAGGTGGTTTTTTCAAGACCCTAAGAAGAGGATGGATTTCACGAGAAGTTTTCTTGAATACAGGTGAATATACGAGAAAATAATGTTTGTTATTTACTCTATTATTTGGACAGTTTGGTTGGTTTTGACGTCACGCTTCCATGCAGTTGGTTTTTTTTTTTTTTTTAATAGGATGGATTTCACGGGAAGTTTTCCTGAATACTGCTAAATAAGAAAATAATGTTTGTTATTCACTCCATTATTTTGACAGCTTGGTTGTTTAGTGACGTCACGCTTCTATAACGTTTTCGTTTTCTGCCAACCAAAGTCCTTTTCGAACTTGGGCTGTAAAAAAATAGAATTGAAGTAAAATAAAAAGGCAATAAAGAAAATGAGAAAGATGAAAATGAATGACGCGAGAAAGAGGTCAAACCTCGAAGACATGGCAAACTCATCCTTTTAACTTCATTTTCAGAGCATTGCTATCTCGTGAATGTGTTCAAGTCGGGGCAGTCGAACTACTGATAAACCAACGAAAGGAAAACAGTAGCAGAATCGAAATTTTCATTCGCTGTATCAGTTTTGTAAATCATCTTAAATCAATCACGGATGAAGCAACGTTCAAAATAATTAGACTTAGAGTAATGAATGAGCAGTCTAAATATTTAGCGTCTGTGTAAGCAATGAAGTCATAGACCAATGAACCGCAAAAGGAAAGAGAATAACTTTCCTCAATGTTGATGGGGAAAACGTAAAATAGCGTAATGATAATCAAATTCAGCAAAATCACCAACTGAAACGAGAGGTCCAAATTCCTCACAAGCTTTCAAAAGAAAGCCACGAAATAAAAGTCAGAACGCGCCCGAACCCTTCCTATCGAAATTACTTTCTTGGCTTAACAGAGCGTAAACTGTTCTCTATTATTTCAACCATTACTTGCAAGGAATGTCCATTAGCCTTTTTTTGCCCGTAGCGCAAATAGGAGTCAATTAACCTGCCCTTGAGGCAAAATCTGAAAAGAAGACGGACTGGAGATATGTTGATGTGACCAAACCCCTTGAAAGGCCGATTATTTAGATTTCCCACTTTAATTGCCGAAGTATAACGAATGTAACCTTTCAAAAGGAGCAAACTATCTGAAGGGCATATATAGTATTCGTCTGAATACTTTGAAAATGCCTCATCAAAGTAAATATTGCTAATCTCAGTAATAGTTCTTGAGTTACATTAAGAAACTTACAAAATTACAGAGTAAACTTTGAGAAAATACATTTTAAAAAGCCAGAGATTACTCGTCCTGGCGTAATATAACTAAGCATTCACTTGTCACTTTGCTTTCAAGCAGACAAACAGCACAGAATCGAATTCATTATAAAATAATACACAGGCAAACTCCAAGAACGTGGAAACAATAGAGTACAAGACATAAAAGTTATTGTTCTGTAAGAACCCGACATTGCGCTGAGGAAGATCGTTTTGGTTACAATTGATTTCGTTCAAATATATCAAGTATTTCTGAACAAGAACTTTTTATTTGATAGAGATTTGGTTCTTGAAATGTGCCCAAGAGAGACTGACAGACAGGGTCACACAAAGAGAGAGAGAGAGAGAGAGAGAGAGAGAGAGAGAGAGAGAGAGAGAAAGGCTATTGCACCACCATCAAAGACAGCCGATTCCCTAATATTGGAAATTCTTCATACTGTATAATAGAATAATAATAATATCAAGAACAATAATGACTATGATGATACTGATGATGATGACAACTACAACAGTTACCTTGACATCCTTCCAAATACGAAGGATTAAAAATGTGATATAAATTTAAATGAAAGACATAAAAAAAGACACCTCAAAATAACATCTAAGTGCAAGGGAACTGAGCAAAGGCTAAACAGAAAACAATTGCATGAATTGGCAAAATATGGTTTTGAGGTCAAATGTTTTACGGCCACCAACCTAAATGAGTCAATAAACAAAAATTTATACATATATATATATATATATATATATATATAATATATATATATATATATATATATATATATATGTATGTATATACTTGGAATTTGTCACATATAATTTATAGCAGCAACTGCCGGTTCAAGAGTCAAATGATGGAATAGGCCTTGATAAAAGAGAGGCAGGTAATGAACATCTCAAAAGGAGCATGGGATTCAGATGTGATCGTCAAGATTTTCATTCAACCAACGCTTAAGAAGATTAAAGGAAGATTATCAGCGGGGGCGACCTAAATTGGCTTACCTGTGGACGGATCTCTTGGTATAAATACCACCTTTTCTGTAAACTTTTCTCATTCATGTACCTGAAGAGGGAGACAGCAGTCTCTGAAGTAAAGTATTTTTCTCTCTATATTTTGGTGTTTTTTATAGGCTCATTTTATTAGATGGAATTCTGTTGCAACGGACCATTTTTACCAGTTTTATATATATATATAATATTATATATATATATGATATATATATATATATAGATATATATATATATATATATATATATATGTATATATATATATATATATATATGTATAAATGAAGGTTTTTTTGCCACGAAGGAAAAAATGAAAAAGCGGCTAACTCGCTTTTTCATTTTTTCCTTCGTGGCAAAAAAACCTTTATTTATACATAGCATCACGTTTTATATACTTCGTGATCAAGTTATTCATATATGTATATTATAATATTATATTTATTATATATAATATATATACTATATTATATATATATAATAAAATATCTAATATATAATATATCTTATTTATTATTTAATTTATATATATTTATATATATATATATATATATATATATATATATATATGTATGTATAGATATATACAAGTAAATATTTCTTATATCTCTATTATAGTCATCATCTATCAAAAAATTTTAACATACTTTGGAGATATGCTCGCCATCAAACAAGCAAAGAGAAATCGAAGAGACCATCTGTACAGAACGTCCAGCAACTCATAAGGAAAGACGATGGACACCCGCCACACAAGGGACTCCAAAAATCAGCGTCCGCGGCTTCTAATCGCCTGGCTCCTCCCCTTCATACGGGAAATGATATCCTGCTTGATGGGTTACCTGTCACTAATGAGGGGCAGTTGGCTACGGAGAGGAACGTCCGTAAACGAAGGTTTCTCTCCTCTAGTCGATACATCTACTACGGTATCCCCTAATGTATCGGTACCGAGATCGGAATTGAATTAGCATATGATTTATATAGGCCTTTTGGCTTTAACTGTTTTCTATTTCGTGTTTGGCCTCTCCTCCACATCTGTTACTGGGGGTAAACTCAGACATATTCTATGTTTTGGTCTAACAGGTTTTTTTTCGCTTTCTTTAACAAATAAAAATGTAGGGTTGAAACCCGTTTCATTTTCATCATTCTCTTACGGTTTTTTTTTTTTTTTTTTTGTGATCTCAACTATTTCCCAGTACCCGGGGAAAGAAAAATAAACTATACTCTGTTTTTTTTTTCATCTGTCCATCCGCCTGTGGTGTTTGCGTATGGTAACACTGCGTCCCGGGTTTTAGATAGTTACATTCAACTTACATTCAACAGTAATAATATCCTATTTCGAATATTAACGGTAATTCGCATACAGTGAATTATTAAAACACTTTTCATTGCACATGTACACCCAGATATTTCATTTACCTAAAACTACACTTAGAGTAACTGTTCTAAAGCCCGGGATGCAGTGTTACCATACGCAAACACCACAGGCGGGTGGACAGATGGAAAAAAACACAGTATAGTGATGGATTTAAGGGACGAAAATGAGAGGCAGACGAGAATAGAAACGAAATGAATGAATAAATTAATAAGTGAAGGATTCAATCGAGCATCGTTGCTCATGATGGGAAAACAAACTGGTCGCCTCCAGAGAATTGAATTGAATATGAATTTAGGCCAAAGGCCAAGCACGGGGACCTATGAGGTCATTCAGCACTGAAACGAAAATAGACAGTAAAAGGTTTGAAAGTTGTAACAGGAGGAAAACGTCGCAGTTCCACTATGAATCAACTGTTAGGAGATGGTGAAAAGTGAAATTATGGAGAGTAAGATGGGAGAAAGAGAATATGAAAGGAGGTACAGTTAAATGAATGAAAGGGGTTGCAGTAATGCCTTAAGTAATGCCTATAGTGCACCGCATGAGGCGTATTGACGGCACTAACCCCCTAAAATGATACACAGAATCGAAGGCCTGTTGTGTTCCAGAACAACAACGTCCCTTTTTTATAAGTAAAACGTACAGAAACGGATCATCCGGAAAAATTTAATAAAATGTTTCATCATTCGTGATCCTGTTCATACTCGGGATGATTTTCATAGTATAGTATTTTTCCGATAATCAAAGCCAATCTTGTTGCAAGAACCCACATGAACAGAAAATAAAATATTCATGACTGAATTCAAACAACAAAAATAGCAGCCACTTTTGGATTTCAAAAATATTACAAAGAACATTTTCATGTTCCAGTTTTTTTTCGAATTAACTGAAATTCTTCAATACAAAATATGAAAAGAACGAGAGAAAATTACGAGCCTTTACATTCGCATCTAAGAAAAGTGAAATTAACGTCAATGCGCCCTAATTCTAAGTGGACCATAATAGTGACGTATGGTTAAGAGCAAATGAGTGTTCACCCATTAGCGAATCACTAATGGGAGCCCTCCTTCTTCCATCCCCCATTCATGTTCCTGGCTTAATGGGTTTCTGCCCGATGGGTAAAGAGGAGTCAAGGTGAAGAATAGAAAGACGCATAATTTATTCTCATTTGTGGCGGTTCTCGTTGTTCCTTGGAGCTAAAGCGAAGAAATTCTGGGTGATTATTATTTCCAATTTCTAAATATGTAAATTTAGTGAGGTTTCGCTTCTGGTAGCTGCGTAAAAATAAAAAATAAAAATCTATGATGCCTTGCATATGAACTTTTATAATTTGACAAACGTGTCCAAGACGGTGTTCAAAAACTGCATGCAATACTTGATATATCGTCTCTACTTACTAAATGCGCTTGATACATGTAATTACGTTCAACTTGTCATTCAGTATTTGCACAATCAAATCTCTATTTCTCTGTGAGAGAAAGTAACTAAATCGTCAGAATTTTCTCACAACGAATGTCCTAATATTATTTTTTACACTTCTATTGCCACGTGATCTTAAACATCCACAGCTTTTAATCTATAACAAACATGATTACTCGAGATACCATATTTAAATACAACACTTAGTTTGCGTATGATCTGGACATGGAACCAAAATACTAGAAAAAAAAGTAGCTTAATCAAGGTATGAGAGAGAGAGAGAGAGAGAGAGAGAGAGAGAGAGAGAGAGAGATGGTAAAGCTTTGTGATAGATAGTGTGTACATATGATGCAAGAATACCGACTAAACGACCGCACAAAAAGTAGAAAATGATACCGTCTCAAAACGTGAAGCATTCACTGAACATTCACTCGGCCTCTCCGGTGAATCTTACCTTTTGGAAAACGTGATGGCAGAGCGTCTCTGATTAATCAGTGTATCAATTAATCAATAAGGTTTAAACATCGGCGTGTAAATGAAAGTCCATGGGAAATGAAAGTTGTTTTTTTAAGTTCTTCGCCTAAGGGCAAAATTATAAATGTGTTTGAGATTAACGATTTGGTCTTCCTGTATTGCCGTTATTATTGCTGTAGTTGATTAACCTATTAGAACCAGTTGTTCTTTTGCTTTTTTTACTACAGAATTTTTGCTTGTTTCTCATCACTAAGCTTTTCGAACCGTCGTAATAGAAAACATAAAATGAAATAAAAAGGGGATAAATTACTAGAAGAGTAAGTGTGAAAATGAAATGCGACCCTCACTTTTATCTAATCTTTAATTTATTGTCTTCTTTACTTCCAGTAGTGAAGGTGAAAAGCATCACAAAACAAGTGTGAAAGAAATGAAGTGATAAATGCTATGATGGATCATGATGCCACATCGTAAGCTTACGACATAGGCATTACTGACTTTAGAATAATATCGATTTTATTTCGTGAAGATTACTCACTCATGATACGTGCCGTTACCAATTTCGTCTTAATAAAGTTGCTTCGTATATATATATATATATATATATATATATATATATATATATATATATATATATATATATATATATATATATATATATACAGACATACATTCACATATACATACATATATATTTACACTCATATGCTTATTTGTTCATCAGCCACCATATTAACTTTCGCAATCTTACTAATTCATTTCCATCTGCCCGCTCCTATACGAAATTCTAATTAATGCTTACTACTGACTCAACTTCTAACCTGTCAGATAAGAAACTGCTTTCAACTTCTGGGAAAAGACGCGTCAGACCAGTTAGCAGTAAAAGACAGTGGAACCAAAGCATCTTTTTCTTTAGCGGGTCACACTATATGCTGAAGAATCAACACGGCAAAGACACCAAAGACACAGACATTCAGCCAAGTTGTCTGCCGATATACCCAGAGCACTAAACTCGTACTCCGTTTGTTCTCCCTATTTGTACGAGGAATCTAGCAAGCTCAGTACGATTTCATTACTCGGTGACACGAGTTTGAGAGAGCTGGTAAGATCTGTGTTTTAGTTAAGATTTTCATCAACCACAAGATGGGCTCTCAGGACCTGTTTATTTGTCGATGCGATGTCAATAAAGGTAGAGTCATTTTAGCCCCGATGTCAGTACTGTTTAAATTCGAATGTTCGCGAGTGATAAGAGTTCTCACGAGTTATTTGCTTTGACGGTCTGGCCTTCGTTACTCTTCTTTCATATGACCCTCAGAATTTTTTTTATTTATTATCAAATTACCCCCTTGCCTCTAATATCTACTTTCCTTATATTAATCTATACCATTAAGTACCTGTTTTTTGGCTTACCCTCTTGCTCTTGTATCTTTCATTACCATTGTCATCAAATCTGCATAAGTCAAAACAGAAGCAAGACTGAAAATGCTAACATCTTTAACTGTCGCTACAACACACGAACTCTCTTAACAAATTTTTATACCGAATGAATCCAAGCTAAACCCAAAGCATTCCAAGACAATTATTCTCGACTACTGCCCACCTACTCACGACCAAATCACATCCAAGCGGGGATAAATCCGTGACTTAATCACAACAGCCTACTTAGGGTCACTCAGGATCACCAAATACAACAGGTTTGAACACGCATACAACAGATGAGTGACGTCCTTGGTGAGCCAGACTTACTATGAATTATGCAGACAGGACAAGCAAGTAATCACAATAACTAGTGAACTTTAGATCTGCCCAGTGTGAGCCCTGCTAGGAATTTCTACCTAATTCATATTAAATAGGGTTAAATAGTAATATATCATATATATATATATAATATATATATATATACACAAATATATATATATAATATATATATATATATATATATATATATATATACACACATATGCTTTTCCCCTTTTAGATCTGCCAACGCGGAATCAGAGGAATTTATTTCTGGTGATTAGAAATTCATTTCTCGATATAGTGTGGTTCGGATCCCACAATAAGCTGTAGGTCCCGTTGCTCGGTGACCAATTGGTTCTTAGCCACGTAAAAATATCTAATCCTTCGGGCCAGCCCTAGGAGAGCTGTTCATCAGCTCAGTGGTCTGGTAAAACTATGATATACTTAATTTTTCCCGTTTTAGAAGAGATAGCTCAAAAAAGTATTTTAAAGCTTCCAGTTCTCAAAAAAGATCTTTTGAGACGAACCAGCTACCCAAATGACTCATTCCACCCTGGCTACAACCCACTACAGTCATCTGTCTACAAGATACATAATTAACTGGTTGGTCGACCGATATAAAATGGCTTTTTCAAGGAACTTTTCCATCCAACAGTCCTTTCAAAGGATACGAATCTGGGTCCCATTGAAGGACAGGCCAGCGTACTCAAAAACTGCACAGATGCCCACCATATACGTTCATACAAACATATATATATATATATATATATATATATATATATATATATATATATATATATATATATATATATATATATAGATAGATATATATATATATATATATATATATATATATAATATATATATATATATATATATATATATGCGTTGCGTGGAAGGATTTAATACTTCATTCAGCAGTTGAATGATGATCTTGCAGTGACAGATGATTTATCTTTCTGTCAGGAGCCGTCGTTCGTTAAGGGAAACAGTTTTTTTTTTTTATGTATCACTGTAATCATTATATACGTTATGTCAGCATTATTATGTCTACATAAAGTCAGTTTAGTCCTTCGATGCCTACACTACCCGAAATATCTCTTGAATACTCCATATTCGTATAGAAAACTATGAAATCATACGATCCTTGACTTAAAGCAATAATCTTCGGAGCGAAAATAGGTGACATTGAAAGTTTCCAACCCGTGATTCACGAAGCTTTAAGTATCATCAATGACAGTGACTTCAACTGACCACAAACGAACCAAAGCCCCACCCTCAGAGGCCATTACAGTTTTTTCCCGACCGTTAGTAATCACGAGTCTACAGAAAACTGTCAGAAAACGATTTTTGCAACCTGGATTTACGAAGAGCCGTCAGTGATTGATATCTTAAAATGAATGGTATGGATGATTGTACTTTAACTCGAACGAAGCACAACTTATACATACATACCTACATACATACATATATTCATACATACATACATACATTCTATGTGTGTATATAGATTTTTTGTGGGGGGGGTGGGGGGGGCGGGATTATGCCAAGCACTGGTGCAACTAAGGCCATTCAGCGTTGAAACGTAAATTAACAATAAAAAGTTTGAAAGGTGTAACAGGAGTAAAACCTCAAGCAGTTGCACTATGAAACAATTGTTAGGAGAGGGTGGACAGTAAGATGGAAGACACAGAATATGAACGGAGTTACAGTAAAAGGAATGAAAGTAATTGCAGCTAGGGGCCGAAGGGACGCTGCAAAAAACCTTAAATAATGCCTACAGTGCACCGAATGAGGTACACTGACGGCACTATCCCCCTACGGGACATATGTGTGTGTGTGTGTTTTCGGTACTTTAAAGCTTATCAGCAATAAGCGAAAGCTCAAATTTCCATCAAAATATAGACAGCACACTTCCCTTATTGTTTATTTATCACTGAAATTTGTTATACGAAAGTGCAGTCAATTATGATTTATATATATATTTATATGTATATGTATATATATATAATATATATATATATATATATATATATATATATATATACAAACACAATGTTGGTGAATCTATTAATAACTTTACCCCTTTGTTTACCTCAGGTGATCTACATATATTCTGCGTCTGTGTATATGAGCATGAATTTACCTTAGTATATTTGTCACTTGTATTTAAAAAATACGACAGTTGTTTAGATTATCAAGAAGAAACTAGTAAACACAAGCAAAGAATTAAAAAGAACTTCTATTACCTTTAATTTCTTTTCCATTTCCAATTTCTTGTTCTTCTCCATCTCCTTCTCCGTGTTCCAATTTTGTTTCAACCTTGAAAATCGACACTGTTTCGGTCAAGTGGTTATGAAAGGAAGCGCTCTCTCCTCGGGGCCAACGCCGGAGAGCTATTTCGTGACGATTCTGCGATTTCTCGCTGATTAGCGTCAATTCCTTCATTATGGTTTCGGATCTTAAAGCCTCTCTTTCTGTAATAGCAACACAACAACAAATAAAGAAGAAACGGATTTTCTTCATACTAACGCCCAAGAGCACAATGACTCTCTAACACGCAACTGTGAAGGTGCCACAGTGAAGGTCAATACTTTAGGTATATAGTGCCCGTGTACACAGCATGAGGAGCAACTGCAGCTAACCCTACCTTGGTATGCCATAGACAGACAAATAAAAATAAATGACTACCTTGGTATGCCCATAGACAGACAAACAAAAATAAAATGGACTTGCCTTGGTTATCCCATTAGGACAGGACAAAGTAAAATAAATTGACTCCTTGGTAATCCCATAGACAGACAAACAAAAAAAAAATGGACTTTCCTTGGGAACCATAAGAACCAGGACAAATTAAAAAATATTGACCCTACCTTGGTCAAATGGCCCATAGACAGACAAACAAAAAATAAAATGACTTCCTGGATGCCCATAGGACAGACCAAACCAAAAATAAATGACTTTACCTTGGTATGCCCTAGACAGACAAATAAAAGATAAACATTACTCTCTCTTGCATATGCCCCTAGCACAGACAAAATAAAAATAAATGACTACCTTGGTATGCCAGAGACAGACAAAATAAAAAAAAAATGACTTCCTTGGTATGCCCATAGACAGACAAATAAAAATAAATGACTTCCTTGGTATGCCCATAGACAGACAAATAAAAATAAATGACTTCCTTGGTATGCCCATAGACAGACAAATAAAAATAAATTACTTCCTTGGAATGCCCATAGGAAAGACAATAAATAAAGACTTCCTGGAAGCCCTAGCAAACAAATAAAATAAATGATCCCTTGGTATGCCATAGACAGACAAATAAAAATAAATGGACTCCTTTGGTATGCCCATAGACAACAAATAAATAAATAAAGATAAATAAATTGACTTCCTTTGGAATGCCCAGAGACAGACAAATTAAAATAAATGACTCCCGGTATGCCCATAGACAGACAAGAAAAATAAATGACTCCCTTTGGTAATGCCCCTAGGCAGACAAATAAAATAAATGACTCCTTGGTATGCCTAGACAGACAAATAAATAGATGACTCCCTTGGAATGCCCATAGACAGACAAATAAAAATAAGATGACCCTTGGAATCCCCATAGACAGAAAATAAAAATAAATCACTTCCTTGGAATGCCAATAGCAGACAAATAAAAATAAAGACTTCCTTGGCATGCCCTATACAGACAAATAAAAAAAAAACTTTCCTTGGTATGCCCATAAGACAGACAAATAAAAAATAAATGACTTCCTTGGTTGCCCATATACAGACAAATAAAAAAAAAAACTTCCTTGGTATGCCCCATAGATCAGACAAAGAAAAATAAATGACTTCCTTGGATGCCCATATACACTAAAAATAAATGCTACCTGGTATGCCATAGATCGACAAATAAAATAAATGACTACCTTGGTATGCCCATAGACAGACAAATAAAAATAAATGACTTCCTTGGTATGCCCATAGACAGACAAATAAAAATAAATGACTACCTTGGTATGCCCATAGACAGACAAATAAAAATAAATGACTTCTTGGAATGCCCCATAGACGACAAATAAAAATAAATGACTACCTTGGTATGCCCATAGACAGACAAATAAAAATAAATGACTTCCTTGGAATGCCCATAGACAGACAAATAAAAATAAATGACTACCTTGGTATGCCCATAGACAGACAAATAAAAATAAATTACTTCCTTGGTATGCCCATAGACAGACAAATAAAAATAAATTACTTCCTTGGTATGCCCATAGACAGACAAATAAAAATAAATAAAGATAAATAAATGACTTCCTGGAATGCCCATAGACAGACCAAATAAAAATAAATGACTTCCTTGTAATGCCATAGACAGAACAAATAAAAATAAAATCCCATTCCCTTGGAATTGCCCCAGGCAGACAAATAAAAATAAATGACTTACTTCCTTTGGGTATGCCATAGACAGACAATATATGATTGCTTCCTGGATGCCCATAGACAAGAAAAATAAAAATAGATGACTAAATTGAAAAATCCCCATAAAGGACTTCTTGGAATTGACCCAAAATAAAAATAAAAAAATGACTTCCCTTGGATGACATAAGAAGACAATAAAAAATAAATGACTCCCTTTGGCATGCCCATATACAGACAAATAAAAAAGAAAATGACTCCCTTGTATGGCCCATAGACAGAACAAACCAAAATAAAAATAAAATGACTTCCTTGGTATGCCATATACAGACAAATAAAAATAAATGACTACCATGTATGCCGCCCAAGATCGCCAAATAAAAATAGACTTACCTTGGTATGCCCATAAAAATAAACAGCCCAAATAAAAATAAATGACTTTCTTGGAATGCCATAGACAGACAAATAAAATAAATTGACTTCCTTGGGTATCCCATAGACAGACAAATAAAAAATAAATCACTTCCTTGGAATGCCCCATAGACACAAATAAAATAAAGACTACTTGGGGTATGCCCATAGACAGACAAATAAAAATAAATGACTTCCTTGGTATGCCCATAGACAGACAAATAAAAATAAATGACTACCTTGGTATGCCCATAGACAGACAAATAAAAATAAATTACTTCCCCTGACGCCCCATAGACAGCAAAATAAAATAATTACTTCCTTGGTATGCCCATAGACAGACAAAATAAAAATAAATGACTCCCTTGGTGCCCATAAGACACCAAATAAAAATAAATGACTACCTTGGTATGCCCATAGACAGACATAAAAATAAATGAACTCCTTGGTATGCCCATAGACAAAGACGAATAAAATAAATGGAGCGATGAATGTACGAAATAATTAAAACGTGATGGTGAATGAAAAAGTAGAGAACTAAAAAAAGTAGCCGTATGCTAATTCATCGACAAAATTTCACCGAAAAAATGTGATATATACAAAAATTTGCTCAAATTAAAATTTTTCCACGACAGAGGAATTCATTAAATAAATATGAACGGAAATGAAATGGTCCAGCCCTTTCTGTTCCATTTCGTACAGAATTTTGGCATGTCGTCTTCCCTTCCGTCGTCATCTAGTTCTTTTACCTGAGTCATCATTCCTCAGCCATCGTCATGTACTTTTCTACATCCAGTATCACGACTAAGAAAAAAAGTTTTCCAGATTATTTGTAACAATCAGGATTAAAGGCGTTTTAGAAATGATCATAATCTGTAACAACGAATGATGGTCTCCAAATAAATTCAAGACTCAAGCTACATTTCATGAGTATCGATAACGGAATACCGTTCCTACCATTAAAATATTTATGGTTACCTTCCATTAGTCACATTAACCGATATTCACTCGAGTCCCAAGTTCCTGGAAGATCATCATTCGCTCACACGGACTGTGATAATTTCCAAAACGCCTACTTGATATTGCTATCTGCTCTCCTCCTGACTGTTTTCGACAACCCCAGAGTATTTTCACTGTGATACCAAATGCAGGAAGAAGTAGATTACAGTGGAAAAGAATATTCCTACAAGCACTTCTTGACAACAGGAGATAGAAAAATACTATAAATGTCGGTATATATATATATATATATATATATATATATATATATAGATATATATTATATATATAATATATATATATATATGCTGTCTTGTTTATTCTTCAGTACACCCATGCCAGTTGACTTACTTAATGACATATAAATAAACAAATAAACAAATATACGAATGTGTATATATTTACTAATATATCCGTATATATATATGTATCAAAAATATATATATATAGTATATATATATATATAGTATACATATATACACACATATGAATTTCTAGTGAAAGAGGCGTTTGTGTCTTAAATCTCACTTGATAAGAAGTTACGAAGTGTTTATGCTATCAGTTAAAAAGTACATTGGATAAAGGCTAATAGGCAATACGTAATAATAACGTACGTATTAACAGTTCCATGAGTATGGTTCATTGGAATATTATATATATATATATATATATATATATAGTAAATAAATATATATATATATATATATATAATATAGACATATTATATATATATATATATATATGTGTGTGTATATTATATATATATATATATATAGATATATATATATATATATGAAATAAATATGAAATACTATAAAAATATATATAATATATATATATATATATGTCTATCACATTACCTGATTCATATACATATATCGAACTACAAATGTCCTTTAATATCTAACTCGCTCTACCTCGGAATTAATATATTTTCATATATGCTTAACCGAGGGGGAATTTATTATGCGATAATAGAATTGGCGATTGACAGGCGCGAACCAGCGACCTCCCAATTCCAGGACTGGCAGTGAAGCCTTAAACCACCCCGACACCGCGGGGTGGTTTAAGGCTTCACTGCCAGTCCTGGAATTGGGAGGTCGCTGGTTCGCGCCTGTCGATCGCCAATTCTATTATCGCTTAATAAATTCCCCCTCGGTTAAGCATATATGAAAATATATTAATTCCGAGGTAGAGCGAATTAGATATTAAAGGACATGTTTTGTTAGTTTCTGATATTATTTATATATATATTATATAGTATATATATTTATATATATATTATTATGTATTATTATATACCATATGGATTATTATTGTATATATACGGTATACTATTTTATAGGTATATATTATGAATATATATATATGTATATTATAAGTATATATATATATATATATATATATATATATATACTATAAAAATTCTAGGATTTTCCGTTAACAATAGGTACGTTATCATTTTCTATCACTTGCTAGCCTCTATATAATAAAATCTTAACACGTAATATTTCCGACATAAAAAAATGTTCTTTAGTCGCTAGGGGGAGTAGACAATATAATGTTAAAAATGTAATATATGCAAATGAAAAGAGGCAAAAGATTGGAAGGTAATTTATCCAATCAATTTAGGGAGAAATAATCTAGTGGGAGAAAATATGAGAAAGTTAAATAATAATTGAATACTGCACTGACCTTTTCCCTCCTCGAGTGACTTTGAAGTCATGATGATATGCCTCGATATATCAGACTCACCTGTCACACAGACACACAGGACAGAGACAGACAGACAGAAAGGCATGGGAAGAGAAGATCGAAAGTGGCTTTTTTTAAAACGTTCTTCTATTAAGTCATGTCGTTTCAGATGTTGAAATTATCCTTCAAAGCTCTGTAATATATGTACTATGATAACAGCATAGAGAGAGAGAGAGAGAGAGAGAGAGAGAGAGAGAGAGAGAGAGATAACATTTCAAAAAGAAACTGTTCACGCTATACAATATGTAACAATTGTAAATGATTCGTCACTCGCTATTGATTTCACATTCATTCATTCATTCAACGGAAGATTAAATTTAGACAAAGTAAAAAGGAAAAAACCCAAGGAAACAAAAGACCGAATTATTTATTCCATCAAAGGGCCAGATTTTCTCTGTCACGTCACGGTTCAGTCGTTTTGGATGAAGATTCTCTGACACGGTGGAAAGACAATAGACTTCAAGGAGGACTTAGAAGCAAGGTCCACCACTGTGCCCCTTCTTCGTTTCCTCTTCTTCATTCTGTGGTTTTTACTTTGCTTTGACTTCCCCCTTCCGACACCAACACCGCCTCCCCCACCCCCCTTCTTTTTAGTTTTCTGTAAAAGAAAAGTACTGAATGGCTATTTGTCTGTCCGGCAGTACTTCTTCTGTCTGCCGTCAGATCTTAAAAACTATCGAGGCTAGATGGCTGCAAATTGATATGTTGAACATCCACATTCCAATCACCAAACATACCAAATTGCAGCCCTTTGGCCTCAGTCATTTTTATTTTATTTAAGGTTAAAGTTAGCCCTGATCGTGCATCTGGTGCCGCTATAGTTTAACAACACAGACCACCACCGGTTCGTGTCTGAATGTTTCATAGGCCGCGACCGAGTTTCATGGGGAATGCGGCCGAGAGCTTCATGGGCGGTGGGTGGGAGTTTCATACTGCATTATAGGCTGTACAGAAAACTCGATTGCGCCGAAGAAATTTCGGCGCATTTTTTACTTCTCTTTCTGGAAAATGAATGAATAGAGATACCTAAGCAAACAATGTTAAAAATTCGACAATCAAAAAAATGGACAAAGAGAAAATTGTAAAATTACAGAAAAATTGCTCTAAACTACCACTTCGATCCCACAGAAGCTTCAAAAATAGGCGAACAAATTTAGTTATAAACAAAAAGAGTTTCAAAAGGTGGCTAGCATGTTGCAAACAGCTTGCATCAACTGCATAAAATAGCGACCACATATGCAACAATGAAACGAGTTGGTAGAGACTTGCGAAAGAGTATAAATAAAGAGAAAAAAGAACAAAATACTTGGAAAGCAACAAACGATTGATAACATTTTGTTAAAAGATCCAAAAGGATGTTACACAAGATTGATAAAAACAATTCCTAAATCATTTTTATAACGTATAATGGATATGTACAATAGATACAAGCGAATAATTAAGTAACAAAATGCACTGATAAATCTTCATTCTTTTGTATTCATATACATCTGCATGAATGCACGTATACAGACAGACTAAGTGTTCGTGACCGGATAATACCTGATTAAACTAGCAATGCGAGAAAAATACATTATTCATTAAATAATTAACTCTCAACCGAGCTCTTTCGATAGCAAAATTTTTAGACTTCTTATTTTTAATTCTATTGCATATGGGGTACTACTTTAAATTAGTAGGATAATTCTGTAACTTAGAAATGTATACTTAAACCATATTTTACGAATTATTTCTGCTCGTTCTCCCCTCAAGGGGGCAGGGATACTCCCAGTTCTGTAACACTTAAACTGCTTCAGTCACAATCATTATAGTCTTTCATTATGCACTATTCATGCCAATATAGTTATATATATCTGCATTACTACTTCATTTATTCCTCCAACACTAACCTAAATTTTCTACAAAGTTTTCTTGATACCAACATTAAACCGTTTCTTCTACAGGGGTTAGTCCCTGAGGAGAGGAAAGGTAATGATAATTATTGCAAAATTCACACAACTGCCAAATTCACTTGAGTCATGTCAAAAATATCCTTACTAAATTTCCTCTTAAATGGAAGACTTGGGAGGCAAACTACAACTACAAAGAAGGAAAACATTTCCTTTATATTACCCTAGAGCAAATTCTTTTTCGATATATAAAACCAAAAAATATACATAAGTCTCGTTCAACAAGGTGGGGTCGTGCAAAAACTACACAAGTAAGAAAAAGTAGATGAACGTACCCATGCAGTCTAAATTCGATCATCTGGATGACCTTGGCAACAGGGGTCATAATAAAAGGTCAACTCTCGATTATTCAGGAACTGGGCACTCTTACACGGAGCACATAGCCAAATCAGACAGGATAACGTGCTTCAGAGTGGCTTTTTATTGACGAAAAGCGATAATTAATTTTTTGCAATCAGGGGAACTTAACTAAAGCAAAGAATAACTGTTCATAATGGCTACTTCATTTTTTGCTCCAACTGACTGCTAGCATTAATTCTACAGTCCTCCAGAGATACCTGCTTATATTATTAAACAATTTGTCTACTGTAAACTGTTAAGAAATGAATCCTCTACACTGCGCAAGACTCTCTTCAACAATTGTTTGAAAACGGGGCAAAAACTGCATTACGAAACTTTGATGAGCAACGAATAATACGCATGACTGCTTTCTTTGTGTATTTTCTGTGACCTTTTCGCCTTTCACATTAATTCTCGGACTTGAAATGACATGTCCATTCTCTGAACATTATGCTAACATTGCTTTTTATTTGCAAACTAATTTTAGAATATATCAGAAATAAATCCATCCTGGTTTTACCCACAACGTTAAACCTTGGGGTAAGTAAACAGTTATATATGTATAACAAACAGTTACAAATGTGTATGAAACATATGTGTACTTAATGGAAATTTAAAGATTAGAGCAAATTGAGGAATTTAGTATTAATTTATTTACGTAACATTAAAAGAAATATATAATCTTACATACATGGAGCCTAAAGAGATTCGATTTTCGTGCTTGTATGCAGTTTGTAAGATACATATATACATACATGCATACATACATACATACCTTTCTCTCTCTCTCCCTATATGTATGTAGATGTATATGTGTATGTATGTATATATGTATGTATATGTATATATATATATATATATATATATATATATATACATACATACATATACATACATACATATAACATATATATACTAATTATATATATATATATATATATATGTGTGTGTGTGTGTGTGTGTGTGTGTGTGTAGATACATTAATGTCCTTAAGTGTAAATATATGTGCATATGTTTGCATATTTATCTCATTTTCTGTTTAAATTAATTCTTACCCTCATTCTTTCACCTCATGAAATACTGATCCATATTTCTCTTACATCTCTGAGTCCGTCGTATTAATAAAGCACAAAATTTAAAGTAGGACGGAGTCCAAGAACATTAGAGTGACAAAATCGCAATGAAAATTATTTACAATATTGAGCAGAAAAAAAGGGTAATCCCAAAATTCGTATCATATCATGATTCCGTCAATCTGTTATACATCATTATTAAAAGAGCGTGCTCCATTGGAACGATATAGTGAAGAATGATCACTCTTATTATTAACAAAGCCCAACACACGATGTAAAAAAAATATCCATACATCATAAAAAGTTCTTATAACAACAGCATTAATTAAAAATAGCCTTATTTTAATAAAGTATCGAAAATGCAATCAAATAATCAAGAAAATAAGAGAAAAAAGACTGTAATTAACGGGATTTCAAGGAACTAATAGAAAACCTAAGCACCACAAATAGTTCTCAAAAAAGAAAAGACCCGTTATAAAACAGCGTAACCCCGACCAATACTTTCTCGTGACGCAATATGGTCGTCACTCATAAGCTTATGGAAGTTCTGGGGTGAAAAGGCCTCTACGTCATCCGGGTACAGATAAGGTATGTTACGCTTGGCTCGGCAACGACCTGCAATGGGACTTGAGGCGTCTGAGATATTGGGTCTCTAAAAACAGGAAGTGTAGCATCTCAGATTTTTGGTGTGCTCGTTTCGTCATAGAAAGAGAGGGAGAAGATAGGCAGTAAGAAAGCAAATGGTTTATATATTATATATATATATATATATATATATATATATATATATATATATATATATATATATATATATATATATATATATATATATACTTAGTTATATAGTTATATACACACACATTATATATGCGTGTGTGTGTGTGTGTGTGTGTGAAGTCTGAACCACGAATATGGAACGTGATATAAAAATAAAAATAAAAGCAACTGCCACGAACGAAAGTAAAACAAGGGAGTGGTACTAGGCCTTTCGACTTCCTGTCCTTTACTTATATACATACATTATATATATATATATATATATTATATCTATATATATATATATTATTTATATAATAATATATATATATATGTGTGTGTGTGTGTGTGTGTGTGTGTGTGTGGTGTGTGTGTGTGTGTGTAAATATAATTTAAGCAATTCTGAATTAGAATAAAAAGCAAATCCTTAAAATAAGAATTTTTATATTTCCATTTAACATACTGATAAAGCTAACTGAAATTATCTAGTGCCCCAAAGTAACTTTCAATGACATAGCATAAAATTATTATTAATAAATCAGGATGAAGTGCATATGTTTTCCATTGCTGACCCATTGTAACTTACAGATTTCAGTTCTGAATTCTTTGTTTCAAATCAGTCTAATGTTGAAGTTATTTTCAAACGTAAAAATCGTTTTTGAGGCAGACCTTTGGAAATGGAGGATTGCAACAATACCAGTTCATATAATTAGGAATACTGTTGATATGATTACTATCATTATTACTATATCTACATTCACTGTGTTATCTATAAGAAGTTTCCGCTAATATCGTGTGGTGGCAGAAAAGAAAAAATGTGCAGTTTTGCTCAAGTTTTTCACTGATGAATCAGCAGTTGTTGATTGCAAACGTTACTATTTTTCCTCAATATTCCAGAAACACAAATTCCGCGGAAAAGCAACTCAATTTACCTCCTCTCAATAAATCGATAATGGTATCGTAGACAAACCACTTTCATCAGAAGCTCAGAAAATAGAGGAATAAAATTCACTTCCATATTATGCCCCTTTTTCCTCGACTCTGCAGTCTGAAATGAGCATCCATGAAATTCCTGATAATTGTATGGCAATGTAACTTTGTCAAGGTGTTTGCTTTTATCACAGTATTGTACTATCATATTTCAGAATCTTAGTTCTTTCCCCATCTTGACCTTCTCCGGCTTTTATGGCATTATGTGGCTATCAAACTAAGTACTATCACATTGTAAGATAACTGTCAGCTCACTTTGACATTCTAACTTAATTTCATACCTGTTCATTTGTCTGCTTGTTTATCCCATCCACTCTGCTTTTAATGAGGAAGTCAGTTACTAATTACACATGTCCCTTGTACTTTTGTCCGCACTGCTATATAAGTCCATGAGCTGAAAGATACCTGTCTACAGACAGTGATAAATCTAAACTAGTTCTAGCCCCCAAAATATTGAAGTGAGGAGCAAATTCATTCATACTCTCTGCTAACGTCTTCTGATTTTCAGGCGTATCGGTTTGATTTTTAATTCCAAGATACATAATAATTCGTCACCTTTTCCTACAACTCTCTCTCTCTCTCTCTCTCTCTCTCTCTCTCTCTCTCTCTCTCTCTCTCTCTCTCTCTCTCTCTCTCTCTCCAGGCTGATAGGGTAACAAGCTGAAGATTTAAAGAAAGAAGGAAAAGTGACCGCAGACGTAAACAAGAACCAAACCATTCATTCAGACGCCGAAAAGTATATGGATGTGGAGGCACGGAAAGGTTTTAAACCATCACTTTACCGTATTTGAAAATCGTTTATCTTCGTCCATAATCGAAACGATGCTTCAAGGGTAGAGGGGTTGAAAATATGGGAACCGCTTTAGAGAAAAAAAAGTAAAAAATATAGATCACTCTATCTATAACAACTGAGAGAAAAATCTGAAGAGAATAGACACCAGAAGACGTAGAAGAACCCTCTTTCTATAACAACGGAGAGGAAAATCAAAAGAGGATAGAAACTAGAAGACACGGAACATTTCTTTCTAAACTGGGAGAAATGTCTAAAGCGAATAGACACCAGAAGGCATGGAAGAACTATCTTTCTCTAACAACTTGGAGAAAAATCTAAAACGAATAGACACCAATAGACATAGCAGTTCCCTTCTAAACTGAGAGAAACACATGAAGAGACTAGACACCAGAAGACGTAAAAGAACACTTTTTCTATAACATTTGAGTGGAAAATCTAAAGTGAACAGACACTAGAAGACATAGAATAACTCTTTCTAAAACTGGGAGAAAAATCTGAAAAGAATTGACGCCCAAAGACATAGACCTATTTTTCAATAATAATCTAAAAATCTAAAAAGAATAGACACTAGAAGACCTCTTTCTAAACTGGGAGAAATATCTAAAGATAATAGATACCAGAATACACAGAACTCCCTCTCTATAACAACTGAGAAGAAATTCTAAAGAGAACTGGGAGAAATATCTAAGAGAATAGGCACCAGAAGACATGGAAGAAGTATCATTCTCTAACAAGGAGAAAATTCTAAAGAGAATAGACACTAGAAGACATAGGAGACCTCCTTCTAAACTGGAAGAAAAATATGAAGAGAATAGACACCAGAAGACGTAAAAGAACACTCATTCGATAACAACTGAGATAAAAATTCGAAAGAGAACTGGCACTAGAAATCAGAGAGGAACTCCCTTTCTACAACAGCTGAGAGAAAAGTCTAAAGAGAATAGACACTGGAAGACAAAGAAGATATCCCTCTAAACCGGGATAAAATATGAAGAGAACAGACACTAGAAGACGTAGAAGAACGTTCTTTCTATAACAATTGGCAGAAAAATCTAGAGAATAGACACTAGAAAAGTTAGAAAAGCTCTGTTTCTAAAACAACTTGAAGAAAAATCTGAAGGAACATACACCGGAAGTCACAGTTGCTTAAAAAGTGTAAGAGAAATATCAATAGACTGCCTTTTCTTGAAAGTATCCAAGTACAAGACGCAGTGTCAGACACAGCCACGTTCCGTGTTTGCGTTGGGATTTTCGAAAAATGTTGCAGTTCGATAATATCTCCACGATGGCCTTTGGAAAGTTAAAATACATGTTCTTTTAAATAACAATCTCTTTAAATTCTAAGCTTCATTAGCATAATTCATTTCTCAGAATAAATTTTTATTTCCACTGGGTAGTTGATTAAAACAAGATTTCAGACCTTCAACAGTGTCTCGACTGCCCTATTACTATGAGAAGTTCAGATAAAATCACGACGACCCACAAATCAGTAGTTTTGAAATCCAGAAATTGGCTTATTTCATTACGCGCTCATAAAAAAGGTCTTTTCGAAATAAAAAAAAATCGATTAAAATTTGCTGCCGTGTCGTTCCCATGAAATAACGACAGAAGGTCAGAATCAGCACGCACGCATCAAAACGTGAGTTGAAGTGTTTGAAAATTACGCTAAATAAAAGAAATGCGAATTATAAGTTCATGTCTTTGGGCATATTATATATATATATATATATATATATATATATATATATATATATATATATATATATAAATATATATATATAATATTTATATATATATATATATAATGTATGTATGTATGTATGTATGTATATGTATGTATGTATGTATAGAGAGAGAGAGAGAGAGAGAGAGAGAGAGAGAGAGGGGGGGGGGGGGAAATAAGTATATCTTAGCTTAACCAGACCACTGAGCTGATTAACAGCTCTCCTAGGGCTGGCCCGAAGATTACATATTTTTATGTGGCTGGGAACCAATTGGTTACTTGGCGACGGGACGTACAGCTTATTATGGGATGCGAACCACATCGAAAAAATGAATTTCTATCACCAGAAATAAATTCCTCTGATTCCGCGTTTGGCAGAGCGGGGAATCGAACACGGAAGAGAGAGAGAGAGAGAGAGAGAGAGAGAGAGAGAGAGAGAGAGAGAGAGAGAGAGAGAGAGAGAGAGAGAGAGAGATCCATTTTTGCATATTTACGAATGTGAAGACAGCGACTTTGAAGACACGACCAAGACTTTAATTTGCAATGTCCATCACAACTGATGGGCAAAAAATACATAATTACAATATTCCATTTTTCGCACCCGATGAGACCAGTTGTCGTTCTATTCCCATGCATTTGACCGGTCATTCTTGCATGTACATCGTAATACATTGGTGACATAGAGATCTACTAAAATAACCGACATACAAAAAATGATACGGAGTTGAGTTCAGGTAATTGATACATAAAGTATAAATAAATATATATGAAAGTAACAGATAGCTCAATGGAAATTGTAGTACGTAATTCATCCAAGTTAGGGAGCTAATCACTCAGAACGGACATCATTTCCGGGTAATAAGAAAAAAAAACTAGCTTTCAACCAAATTTAGTTAAGAACCTTTCACGTTCAAAGCCTTGAATGACGTAAACATAAAATAGAAAAAAACGTTTTCAAAACATAATGATCATACATACGAATTTAGCTTGACGTGAGAAAAATGCAATAAATACTATACGTGCGTCCAAAACAAATTTTACAATAAAGGATTTAAAACTTAAGCGAAAGATAGGGTAGAAAGTATAATTTACATAAACGTATAACGCGATCATATTTTTAGCACTATAATTGCAAATACTCACGCACATTTAATAGCATCTCGATGCCAAAACTCATAAGTTCATTAACTATACTCTGTTTTTTTCCATCTGTCCATCCGCCTATGGTGTTTGCGCATGGTAACACTGCGTCCCGATCTTTAAATAATATCCTATTTCGAATATTAACGGTGTAATTCGCATACAGTAAATTATTACAACACTTTTCAGTTGCAAATGTACACCAAGATATCCTTTTATTTACCTAAAACTTACACATAGCGTAAGTATTTAAACCCCGGGCACAGTGTTACCATGCGCGACCACCACAGGCGGATGGACAGATGGAAAAAAAAAACAGAGTATAGCTACCAATGGTTACAACAAGAAAAGTTAGAGGATTTGGCTATTCTCGTTTTGTTCTCAGCTGGGTATCTCCGATCTGTAAAGACAACAATTAGATCTCGCAACCTTCCGTGAATATGTAATGACATCCTCTAAGCTGCATTGTTGCATACATCTGGATCTTTGCAACATACATTCAGGATTATCCAACACCGATGATAAGGAATACGGTCAAGTTTGCGGTATTAGTTGGCATTGCGTAACAATTGTTTTGCATCAATTTAAAAAAAACACTAATAACTCTTACTGCCAAGAGAGAGAGGGAGAGAGACTAAAAAAAAATTTGGATAACACTGGGTACTTTCCAGAAAACTGTTACTTCAAGCGAAGCACAAAACTATGCCAAAAAGGACTCAACGAGAGAGAGAGAGAGAGAGAGAGAGAGAGAGAGAGAGAGAGAGAGAGAGAGAGGTTGAAAGTGATAGTCTCGGTCTGCAGATTTTATATAGCAGCGGCACCTGTGGCGAAAACTCCATCGTACGTAAAGTGAGAAGAAATTTAATGGCTCGTTATGAAATCGAAACGGTTACGCAACACAGCGATGGTGACTGACACTGCGGCACACATCAGTTGATGAAACCTCGTTTTAAAAATGGGAAAAAAAAAAGGAAGTCATCGGAAATAACGGGAAAATGGTGTTCAGTGATTTGAGGCCTGACGTGATCCATTTCAAAAACATTAGGTAGTATTCGATGGTCCATTGCGCCGATATTAACTTTTGGTACAGCCACTCGTATGGCTACCGAGTATTTGTATCGGATGTGGATTATTCATGTAAGGTTGTTACAAACAATATATGAGGACTGTAATGAGCAATTACTACTGCTCCAGATCATAATGTGTGTTTAACTGAAGTAGGCCTACCTGGTACTTAATGTTTTCTAGGCAATAATCCAGTTTCCCTTCTAATTCCCAAGAATTAATTATATAAGTAGATAGAGGATCATTTTTAAAAGCAGTTACTAAGGGGCTTCAATACGTCCTACTTTTAAAAAGCAGTTACTTTAAACATAAAATATTCAATTTTTCTCAACGCATTTACTTTATGTACTAAACAGGAACTATTTTTCTTGCGTAATCACAAAAAGTATTCAAACGTAGAGTGGATTTTTCATCACGTGTAGCTATTTTCTTTATTAGTCGTGGATTTCTAACTCTTTCATTAATTGTAAATAACCAAAGACAGATGAGTTATTCAAATAACCACTGGCGACAAAGGCAGGCCCAAATCGCTCGGAGTGACTTGAATATATTTCAGTCTTTAACTTCCGCTGAAGATTCCTGGTTAAAAGTGAAACAACCTTAATTACCATCGTCCCCATAACGTCCATTTTTTTTTCTTTCCTAGATAGTGACACCAACGGGTTTTGAAGGTACGTATCCCACCTTTGCAAAGTGTTTAGTATAAGGCCGCTGGAGATTACCGTAAAAGCATACACAAGACTGTAAATTTCATCTATCTCTCTCTCTCTCTCTCTCTCTCTCTCTCTCTCTCTCTCTCTCAAAAGATTATCAGTACTAATTATTGTCCTTTCTTGCAGATTTTTCCTGAAATATAGAACATAAAAATGAATAAATATTGGGATAACAGAGGTCCTTCAAAATGAAACGAGAAAAGGAACATAAAAGGGAAATAAAGTGAAGTGAAGGAAAATGTACGAGTGAATATGTAAGGGAAGGAAACCAGGAGAATATGCGAAATAAAGGAAGATAAGATGAAAAACGAGTACTTGACCCACTGAATATGAGATAATTGGAGAGAGAGAGAGAGAGAGAGAGAGAGAGAGAGAGAGAGCAGGCGTGTCTATGTGTACCTCTAAAGCACTTTATTCGCACATGAGTCAGTCTGGACATTCTATTGTGAGTATTGAGGTAAAATAGGTCAGATGAAGATGTGACAAGTAAGGCCGCACCGAGGTCGAACCGCTAATACGTGTTTCAGCACTGTGCCTGGTAATTTCCGTTTTCTAGACAATAATCATTTTATTTCCTTTGTAATTCTCAGAGAATTACTTATATCACTTACGTAGATTGGTCTCTTTTTCTTGTTTTTTTTATAGCATGACTTATCAGAAATGCTAGTAAGGTAAACTGGAATTACTTGAGTTTGCAACCACGAGCTGATATTTTGGGTTGAAACATTTACTTTTATCTAAGGGCCTTTTGTTTTATTTTGTTTTTTGTTTCATTCATGGTGAAATTTCTCATTTTGTATAACAGTACCTTAAATCGTATATTTTTATGTTTTAGATATCCTTCTCGTGTCTTGAAAACAAAAGTTAAAGTATTATTCAAGTACTTTGTTCCTCGCTTGTTTTCAAAATGAAAGTTTACCATCATGTATATAAGTTAAATACTCCTCGACTTCTTGGGGGTTACAGGGACAAGTTTCATAAACCTTGTACACATCACACACGCATACATACATACATATACAAACACACACACACAACACACACACACACACACACATATATATATATATATATATATATATATATATAATATATATATATATATATATATTATTAGCACATAATCATCCACTTCCTGATATATATATAATATATATATATATATATATATATATATAGTATATATATATATATATGAATAACTTCATCACGAAGTATATAAAACGTGATGCTATGTATAAATAAAGGCTTTTTTGCCACGAAGGAAAAATGAAAAGCGAGATAGCCAAGCACTTTTCGGTCGCACTAGACCGAAAGTGCTTGGCTATTCTCGCTTTTCATTTCTCCTTCGTGGCAAAAACCTTTATATATATATATATATATATTATATATATATATCCTATATATATATATAGTATATATATATATATATATATATATATATATATATATATATATATATATATATATATATATATATATATATATATTATATATATATATATGATATATATATATGTATGTATATATTAGCACATAATCATTCACTTCTTGATTATATATATATATATATATATATATATATATATATGTGTGTGTGTGTGTGTGTGTGTGTGTGTGTGTATAACTGAATCACGAAAGTTTGGAACGTGATAAATCCATAAATAAAAGGTATAAGCCACGAAGGAAAAATAAACAACGGAGTTTTCCGCAAGATCTTTCGACGTCCAACGTCCTTTACTTAGCATATATATACATATATATATATATAATATATATATATATATATATATATATATATATATATATATATATACATTATATACATTATATGTGTGTATGTGTGTGTGTGCGCGCGTAATGTACGTTTTATTACACGGTGATTTACTGTTGTACCAAGAATGACTGAAATCCCTTCAACCGTTTAGGGAAGTTGCAGTGACTAGGGTAATGTAACAAACACTGACGAACAGCCAGATGGATCAGACAGGCCAGGTACCTCCCATTTCGAATCTCTGTCCCTTCCAAAAACCACTACCTCCGGAGGATGTATTACTGTCCCTCTTTATGGAATTTGCCCGTGTCCCCATTGTTTGTTTGTTTGTTATTATGATGTTTTTACGTTGCATGGAACCAGTGGTTATTCAGCAACGGGACCAACGGCTTTACGTGACTTTCGAACCACGTCGAGAGTGAACTTCTATCACCAGAAATACACATCTCTTACACCTCAGTGGAATGCCCGAGAATCGAAATTGCCACCACTGAGGTGACAGAAGTTCACTCACGACGCGGTTCGGAAGTCACGTAAAGCTGTTGGTCCCGTTGCTGAATAACCACTGGTTCCATGCAACGTAAAAGCACCCTACAAACTACAAACAATTGCTCAAAGATAAGAGTTAAGACATTTTTTCTTGAAACCTCTGAGGCTCTTGCAGCAGCATAGCGGTTAATGTAAAAAAAAAAAAATTTTTACTATTAATAGAATCATGTCTATATTTTCATTTTATGGTATCAAAGCATATATTTTACGATAGAAAGTAACACTTGCTCTGAAATGCTGACTCAGTTATACTCTTTCATTCATGCAAATGTTTGTATATAGTGTTTATCTAAATATATGCATAATTGTTAATTTACACAGGTGTGCCCCTTTCACACCTCAAAATAAATGGTCACCCTACTCATGATGGACACCTATACCTGGTTCACTTAAGGTAGATTCTTGGATGAACCCTGTGCTTACGAGACGTTTGTTTGGCGGCCGCTGATTGGCCAATCAGCGGCCGCCAAACAAATATCTGGCAGCCATAGGGCTCACCCAAGAATCTACCTTAAGTAAACCAGCTATAGTACGTATGCAAGTCAACCTTCGTACCAAGTTTAACTAGAATCCCTTCGACCATGTTAGATGAACAACGACAACAATTGAAGTGTGATCGACACACCCGGATAAACAGACCAAAAATTTCCCTTTGTGCACACTTATGGATAATAGTGTACCCTTGTACCCAGTTTGACTGAACTCAGCCGTGGTGGAGAGGTTGCAGTGGCAAAGTAAGTGTGGCAATAACATTGACAGACCGACAGACAGACAAACGTCAATCTAGTACCTTTGTAGTAAGTTTGATTCAAATCCTTTCAACCTTCCGTACAAACCTATATATGATAATTGATCTTCGTACAAAGTTTAAACGAAATGACTTCAACCATTTAAGAGGAGTTGCAGTGACAAGATAAGCATACAGACATATTGCCGGACAGACAGATGGATAATCTATATTCTTGAATGATGGTCTATACTTAATACCTTTAACTATACAATTGTTGCTGTGATGACAAAGTCAAAGCAACAGGCTACACAGACAGACGGATATAGAACCGAATGTTCCCTTTTCATGCACACTAATGTATATTGGTGCACCTTCGTAAAAAGCTTGATCGGAATCTCTTCTCTCAAGCAGAAGCTGCTATGACATTGTAAGTATGACAGCCAAACTGACAGAAAGACAGAGAGGGGATCTAGTGAATAGTAGACAAGGAGCCAAAAGGAGAAAAACTTTAATTCCAAACTTCGTGTTGGGACCTAAATATATACTACTTATAGATGTACATACACACACACACACACACACACACACACACACACATATATATATATATATATATATATATATATATATATATATATATATATATGTGTTGTGTGTGTGTGTGTGTGTGTGTGTGTGTGTCTGTGTGTATGTACACCCAGCACTAGCGCGGTATGCTCTACATTTTTCCACTACATATTCTTATCGTTTTGTTCTTACTCAAGGTTCGAACTCAGGTTCCTAAGTATTCATATATGACAAAAACCTTAAAAATGTATGAAAAAATTACTAAGTCCATTTAGGTTGTTTCAAGTTTATCGGATACAACGTAACAAAATGCCTAAAAAGAAAGAAAAAGTGACTGGGTTCAGTTTATAAGCATCAAATGAAGTCACTGGAATGATTACGGAGATTTGCATACTAAGTTTTATACGTAGTAAAATTCTTATTAAGTTTTACTTTATGTTTTATAAGTGAAACATGACATCGAGTTCTCTAATCAGTCTGAAACTTCGATGCGAAAAAATTCACACACTAAGTGCGAGAAGTAAATAGTTTCTGAAAAAAAAAAAATCATTAAGAACAAAACACTCATGGTGGGATTTTTAAGCCATACTTTGAGTAACTTTGCATAAATGCCCTGATTAGATTCACAATAAATGTTGCAAGGTTAAGTGAGAGCTATAATGTCAAAAATTGTTTTTGAACGGGCGGACAAACATGTCGAGATATAAATATCAGTTGAGAGTTTCTTTTGAAGGTAACATATTGTTAATGCAAGCATCAAAAGCTAGAAATTAATGTACATATATATTTATGTATATATGCGGTGACTTCGTGTACAAATGTTTGTCCCTGACACTTTTCTAATAGCATTCACACATGTCCTGCTAATGGTACAAGTAGTATAATGCCCTTCATCATTCAAACGACTTGGTGGTCGGCGGTGGACATAATGAGTGACCAACCTCATACGTGTTTGCCTCCCACTACATTCACCTCATCGGGCCAACCACCAAGGATCTATACAATTAGTGCACCGTATCATAACGCGAATGATCAGTCATCTCTACACTCTAGGCTCTTGGGGACAGCTTCACTCGTAGCTCGTGAGACAACGATGTCTTGCGCTCAACATCCAACCCCCCAGCCTTGTAATAACATCCATCTACTTCTGCAGCTGTAAAGGATGACGGATGAGATCACTTACGGCGGAGGGAACCCATTAGCGCAGCCCTGGTCGTCATCCATCACCCATTTGTATGGATGAAAAGTGCGAGTTCCAGCAGCAGCGACCCTCAAGTATGAGGGAATCGTGCGTCATTGACGCCGCAAAATAACGAGTACTTCAAATTCAGCCGCATATCAATGACCTTCCAGGGTTTATTAGATTCAGGGCCAGTGGTGTTTAGAATGGCGAAGCCAAAAAAAGAAATTGCCATTACTTTACAGTTAGTAAATGTAAATGAAGACCAATAATGAAAATGAACTGAAGAAAAGTGGGTTTTGCCAAATTAGTCCATGGAATTCAGTTGTAATTGAAAACGTGTTCAACCATTGAATGGTAATCAGAATTACTAATTCGCTTCAACAATGACAATGAGTATGATATGCACCTGCGCTCTTCTCTCTCTCTCTCTCTCTCTCTCTCTCTCTCTCTCTTCCGGATGAAAAATCTTTAGCTTATTTGAGTTGCATATACATTTGCAATGACTGAATACTTTATTCTGTTAGAATGCAATACACGGGTACGTAATAGTTCAACGATGCATGACTTTCACTACAATTTGACCTGGAATATACCAATGTTATCCTATAGTTTGAAGAGATATGTTGCGGTGCATATCGATTCATATCCTTGGGAGTTTAGAGAAGTCTGTATCTCAAAAACACAATCCAGGATACAATTACAGGGAGCATTTATTGAATTGTTCTGAAATTATGTTTGTACGTACCTTCCAAAGGGGCTTAAGGCATATATCGATTTATTTGACTGAATAGATCTGCGTCCGTGCAAATCTGTGTGTGCATGTGAGTAAATATACATGCACATTCATTCACACATAAACACACATGCACATGCATATATATATATATATATATATATATATATATATATATATATATATATATATATATAGTATATATATATATACATATATATATGTGTGTGTGTGTGCATAATTATTTACCGGAAGTTCATCCAGGATTCAGCAGTTTTCATGGGAATGAGTTGGTCATTGTCGGTAGAAACAGCTTAATGTTAGAAAACGAAAAAAAAATCTTAAGCGTATGGATGTTGTGTGTGTGTGTATGTACATATATACATACATAAATATATATATATATATATATATATATATATATATATATATATATATATATATATATATATATTCAGAAGAGAGAGAGAGAGAGAGAGAGAGAGAGAGACCTTACCTGACCTTACAGCCTTACATCTTGTTCGGGTTGCCCCAGGTCCCTCAGTGTGAGGCACCTCTAATGTCTACATGAGAATTGCTAATGCATCTTCCAGTATATTTTGCATCTTCCAATCTTGGATGGTCTGGGATGCAGCTTAGATATTTGTCGAACTTATTCTTAAACACATCTACGCTCACTCCTTATATATTCCTCAGATGAGCTGGCAACTCATTGAATAGACGCTGCATTGTCGATGCTGGTGCGTGGTGGATTAATGTCCTGTGTGCTTTCCTTATTTTTCCTGGTCTAGTTTTGGGCACTATTAATCTACCTCTGCTTGCTGTTTCTGATATTTTTAGCTCCATGATGTTTTTGGCAATTCCTTCTAACTTTTTCCATGCCTGTATTTCATGTATCGTTCTCTTCTCCTTTCTACACTATATAATTTTAAAAATTGTAGTCTTTCCCAGTAGTCAAGATCCTTAACTTCTTCTATTCTAGCTGTAAAGGACCTTTGTACACTTTCTATTTGTGCAATATCCTTTTGGTAGTGTGGGTACCATATCATATTGCAATAGTCAAGTGGATTACGAACATACTTTTTATAAAGCATAATCATGTGTTCAGTTTTTCTTGTTTTGAAGTGCTGTAACAACATTCCCATTTTAGCTTTGCATTCTGCCAATAGAATTGCTATTGATCATTGCATAACATGTTCCTATTCTTCATCAAACCAAGGTCTTTAACTGCTTCCTTATTTGTGATTGTCTCGTTATAAGGTCCCCTATATGCATATAGCTTTCCTTCTTTATCTCCATAATTTATTGATTCAAATTTATCAGAGTTAACTACCATCCTATTTACCTCTGCCCATTCATATACTTTTTTAAGGTCTCTTTGTAGCAAATTCCTATCTTCATCACAAGTAATTTCTCTACTTATTCTTGTGTCATCGGCGAAACTACTCACTACCAAGTCCTTAACATTACTGTCTATGTCTGCAATCATAGTAACAAACAGCAATGCAACTAACACCGTGCCTTGTAGCACACCGGATATTACCTTAGCTTCATCCGATTTCTCATCGTTTGCAATAACTATCTGTTTTCTGTTGTGTAAAAATTCTTTTATCCATCTTCTTACTTTGTCCACCATATTTCTTCACTAATGTATTATGGTCTACCTTGTCAATAGCTTTTGCAAAGTCTAGATAAACCACATCTGTTTCTTTTTTGTTTATCATATTTTTATATGTTCTCAGAGTGGACTAACAGTTGGGTTTGTGTACTTTTTCCGGATACAAAACCATGTTGTCCTATATTAAACAAATTATTTTTTATTAAATGTTTCATAATATTTTTCTTCATTAACCTTTCATACACTTTCATAATATGTGATTTTAGACTCACAGGCCTATAATTACTATAATTACTTGCCTCTAGTCTTGATCCACTTTTGAAATTAGGGGTAATATATGCTGATTTATGCTCATCATAAATCTTGCTTGTATCTACACTTTGCCTTAACAATATTGCAAGCAGCTTTGTGATAGAATGAACTATAAAATAGCAGCGCCACCATCTGGCCCAGCTGCTGATCCATTTTTATAATTTCATTAATAGCCTCCACAGTATTGGCTTCATTAATATCTAAGTCTGATAAATATTCACTATTTCCATCCCTTATATCTGTATCATTATCTTCATTATCAATTCTAGGGGTAAGTTCTCTCTTATATCTTTCTGCTAATATGTTGCACATTTCCTTTTTTTCATTCGTTAAGCTCCCTTCATTTCTTAGAGAGTCTATTTCTATTCTTCTTTTATTCCTCTTTTTCGCATATGAGTACAATAGTTTGGTGTTTTGCTTGATATTTACTAAAGTTTCTTCTTCTAAGTCCCGTTTTCCATTTTCTTTTGATTGTATAATCTTTTGTTCTGCATTTTCTATCTTTTTAGTTCCATCACTTTCCATGCATTCTTTTCTTTTGCAAGACCTTTTTTCCACTTTCTGATTTTCTGGAACAAGATCCTTCTGTCTCTTGGTATGCATGACTGATGTTTGCTTTTCTTCTTTGGTATATATTTATCCACTATTTTCTCTAATATTTTATATAATATATCCGTATTTACCTATATATCATCACTTACGAATATGTTATCCAAATCTTTGTTTAATTCTTCATTTATTTCTGACCATTTTATATTTTTACTATAGAAATTGTATTTTCCTTATCGTTCCCACTTTTTCATCTATTGCTTATCTCTGTTTTCACTTGCTTTGGAATAGACTGTTAATTCTATGACATTATGGTCTGAAAGACCCACATTATAAACTATTATTTCTTTAACATAATTCACCTTGTTCACAAATACTAGGTCTAAAGTATTTTCCTTTCTTGTTGGTAGGTGATTTATTTGTTGAATGTTGTATTCTAGTAGCATATTTAATAGCTTTTTGAATTGCCTCTTATCTTTTGCACTAATATTACTCTCTTTTTTATATGTATAAATACAACCACAATCTCCTATTCGTTCTTTCCAATCTACGAAATGAAAGTTAAAGTCTACGGAGAGGAGAATAGTCCAGTCCTTATGATTTCTACATATATCATCTAATTTTCCTATTATTGTGTCAAACTCTTTAGTATTAGGGGGTCTATATATTACTATGTTCATTAATTTTTCAGATTCAAATTCTACCGTTATTATATTTCTCATATATTTTTCCTTGTTTTATGTCTCTCCGATATATTACGGTTCTCCCTTGATTCCTATTTTTGCTATCTGATCTATAATCTAGAACCCCTTTATCTGATCATCCTTACCAGTCTCTTGGAAATACCAGGTTTCACTTATATTCATTATATCTATTTCTTATTTTCAGTTTGGGTTAGTTCTTCTAAGTACTCTATTTTTCTTTTTGAGTTACTCGCAACTAAACCCTGCGCATTCATCACTATGATGGTTTGCGTGTTATCCCCTTCATTTAATATGGGTAATAATAAGGATTTTCCCATGTCTCTTTCCTGTTCTGGCATGTTGTTCTTTTCTTCATTTCCAGAAATTCTGACGAAAAAATCCAACTTTTCAAATATATTAGATCTTCCTTCATCATAATTATTAATTTTGTGCATGAATCTGCAATTTTCTCTGTATCTGCACCATCCCCTGGCATCGTATATACAGTGCATGTTTCTTGCACAGTATCTTGGAGCTGATACTTGCATTCTCGATGCTGACATTCCATAGCGCGGTGATGGCTTGGTTTTTTTTTTTTTTTTTTTCCTTCACCTCGTGTTCTTTGTTCCTTTATTTGTTTCTTTTTTATTTTGGATTTTATTATTTTATTGATTTTGATTCATGGCTACAGGATGCGTATTTTTAATTTTTTTTTTTTAACTTACATCCTTTTCCTTCTTTTTAAGTTTTTGCATATTTTTGGATGTAGATTTCTGCATTCATCCTCATAGCCGTCCAGAGAGAGAGAGAGAGAGAGAGAGAATAATCCGTTTCCCCTTATGAGGGTAGCGGGAAAAAAATTTTATTATTATATTTAACCTTTATTTGCTGAATCGAGTGGAATCCACTTCACACTAAACAAATACTTTCCTGTCAAAATACTCTAATACATACTTCATTTTCATCTTATAAAACTTTTTATCCATCAGCAAATTACCTTCTACTTCTCTTAGGGTAGAATCTAAAAATTTACCAAAAGATTTTCATGGTTATGTTTAAAATGTACGGTTTATTTCCTTATTTTCAAACTGATAAAACGTTTATATAACAATCACATGATCGGAACCCAAATAGCTTCTTCACTTCAAACTCTTGTTATCTGCTTTTGTTTTCTTAGTCAAAACTTACCACACATTTCCAATGTAGAAATGACTATACTCAACTTTGCTTCCTTTACTATAATACAGCAAACGATGATTAATTACA
>NC_061100.1:142053481-142083481 GCF_015104395.2 Macrobrachium nipponense | reverse complement strand
TCTCATTCTTGAAATCAAAGAGTCATGGCTGAAAGTCAGTTACAGCGTCAACCTTTACAAGAGAGAATTTATCGTTACTTGATCTGAGAAAATAAATCAAAATATGTGATGGATATAAGAGACGCTGGTTTTCTTGAATTTAACACGAATTTGATAGGAGTAAAATATCGAGTTCCTTCACTAACAAAAGCACCAAATTTTACCTCTGAAAGAAAACTAGTTACTCAGTCAGCAAAGTGTCAACTTTTGTTTAAATATCATTACACTATGCTTCGATAGAACTACGGTTAAGTCCACATTTCCGTAAGAATAAAACACGTTTTGCTCTTCCTAATACCATAAACAATTTATCTCATAAGCATTGGTCTAAACTTCTGAAACAATTATTGCAAAATCTTGCATTTCACAGTTCGAAAAAATTACCAAAACCTTGACTCCAAGACACAGACAGGAATGATTAAGAAATCCTGTTCTCATACTATTAGAAAATTATTACAAAAATTTTGATTCTAATACTCTGAAAAAAAAAATGATTACAAAAGTCTTCGCTACTTTAAAAAAGATGCATTAATAAATCATCGCTCTGATACCTGAAAAAAATGACACAAGTCTTATCAAATGCCAATAATCACTCTCTCATCGAACTTAAATTCAGAATTATGGTTATTTCCAGACTGGAAAAACCGCTTCGTCAATGCTAACTCCCGAAGTTATTCATAACAGTATCTCGACCTTTAATTACGAAATCCACCTCTGAGCGCCTTTGGTCCGTCAATTTACGTCATAACTCTCGTTTCTGTCATTATTTGACCTTTTCTTTTTCCGTCCATCACAGCAACTTCCTTACTTATTGCGATGACTCTCGGAATTCATTTTTAGCCCTGCAAATTAAAACACGTTTTCAGATCTCAAAGCGGACGATATTCTTTCATTGCTCACCTATTTTACGTTCAAACGCCTTCAGCAAACTGACTCAGAACACCAAGAAAAGTAATGGAAAGTGTTTAACATAAATTGTGTCTACATATTCCACTAGACGTAGAGAAACAAAGATAATTTGCATGAATGTCTCGTTAATCAGTCAACATCATCATATTTTGCTTTACAGTAATTCAAGGATTTAGTCTTCGTTTTTTTTGTTATAACGAGGTACAAAGATGACGAATGAAACATTGTTTCTGGATAGCTTGATTTCTTTTTTTTTATTCATTCACTCAATGTGTCATGCATGATAACAACAAACATCAATTGATCTAAATGATGTCTAAACTCTTCGTTCTTAAGCTGTTAAGTTTACTAAGAAATAGATGTTTTTACTATGACAAGTAGGACTTTGCATCTGCTTGTTTCGATTATGTTATCTGCTTAAATCAAGTATAAAAAGTACAACGGGAAAGACGCGAGTTATAAATGCGGTCTCTATTACTGCATAGAAAATTCCATCACTCACTCTCTTTTAAACCTCAATGAGAAATTTTACCAAAAACCACACACACACACACACACACACACACACAGAAAGAGAGAGAGAGAGAGAGAGAGAGAGAGAGAGAGAGAGAGAGAGAGAGAGAGAGAGAGAGAGAGAGTAAAATACTTCTACCTTCACTAAGTCCTTGCCAATTAAGGTCTTCTACATGCCTGGACTATTTTTTTACTAACACTGCAGGTAAGATTTCCTGTCATCCCTCAACGGTAACTATAGCCTGGCAAAGGAGGAGGCAGACAAAAAATTTGCCTTTTTGACATTTTCGATAATTACTGACAGCTGCAGGAGTTCCTGTGTCCTGAGAGTGAGTGGTTCCGCTGACTGCATCGAGTATACTACGTACTGCAAGTGTGTTGGTATTTTCTATTACTTTTCCATGTATTAAGAGTATGAGACATATTATCACATACCGTAATGAATATTATACAAAATCACATGAGAAAGTATTTCAAGCAAACTTTTTTTTTTACATCAATGTTGGCTAATGATGAGTAATTAGGAATAATAAAGCCTACCGTAAACAATGAAAATGGGAAAATATGTAAACAGGGCCAAGTAAGTAGGCTGCTATAATAAAAAAGGCGTGTCACAAAATCTCTCAACAATTATTGTACATATATTTTGGTGGTTCAATATGGAGGCAAACATAAACTGGAAATATGTATGTATGTATGTATGTATGTGTATAGATATATATATATATATATATATATATATAATAGATATAGTATATATATATATATATATATATATAAGTTCCAAACTTTCGTGATTCAGTTATACATACATACGTACATACATCTACATACATATATATATATATATATATATATATATATATATATATATACATAGAGAGAGAGAGAGAGAGAGAGAGAGAGATAGAGAGAGAGCGAGAGAGAGAGAGAGAGAGAGAGAGATATATTACTATTCATCTTTGATGAGCGATTTCTGGTGAAAGTTTTACAGAATAACTGGGACCAGATCTATTCACCTCAGATCTGAAATTTCTTAGATTATTGTGATACTTTCTCGATTTTATGATCGGGCTGCGAATTTACCATGGTCCAAAACCAAATACACAAATAATATATAACGAACTGTAAAGCTTAAAACTAAAAGGATCTGTGCGTGTACACACACACACACACACACACAGAAATATGTGTGTGTGTGTATTATATTTTTTAACTATAAGTCTTTTCGAATTAAAGAGGTGATATCGTAAGGGGTTAGCCTTCTAGTTCTTAGAAAATCTTGTGGGATGAAATCTCCAGCCCCTTGTTCTTCTTTAACCTTGTTATTACCACTCCAGTTGTCTAATGACCAGACACGTAACTCACAAATCAGGTCGACAGAACCAAACGGTTTTTTTAACAAAGCGTGCCAATCCCTCTTCCGTACCTGAGTCAAACCTGGATTACCAAATCAATTAATCACCTATACAATGTGGAAGGAGTAGATAAGGAGTTTCAAGAATCCCATGGTGTGTTCGTAAGGCAAGCGGGGAGTGCTGTACATATCAAACTCTATGAATACGGAATAACAACAAGTGGTAGGAAAATAAGATCCTGCTCTACAGGAAATAAATCCAGTGCGGTAGTTAATGAACATACCGACATCAGAATAAAACCTGTAAGTGGAAAAATTCTGTCTAGAATCAAATCTGCTCAGGTAGATAGAGGGGGATATTTTAAAGCGTTCTGAATGTGTACGACATAAGACAGGCAGAGTTAAACAGCCCAAGAGTGGACTGGTCAGTTTAAGGAAAGAATGCTTGTAGAGAAGTGACAGTTAAGGAGAGAAGGAAGGCAATTAAAAAGTTGAAGTCTGGGATAGTTATTTCGAGTTGCTGACCTTGTAAGTTGTATCTGGATAAGGGAAAGTCTCCAAAGGAATGGGTGTGAGGAATACTTGCTCCACTGTATAATAGAAAAGGTGATAGAGGGTGGCTATTGTAGGGGCATACCATCATGTAATTTTTTGTTTTGGGAAAGAATGAGATGCATGAGGATGTACGTTAAAGAGGATAAGTTTCCGAGATCGGCTCATTGGCAGATTTAACGGGGGGTGGGGGGGGTGACCTGGTCACGTACCCCCGTCCCCCTCCCCCACCATGGATAGATTAATGTGTAAATCTCAAAGCTATAATTAAATTTTGATAAAGTGTACCCACTGCACACATGCAAAATATTGATATAAACACTGAAAACAAAATTATATCATTTGCTTTTTTTTTATTCATGTACGTATTTAATGCTTATTTTTACCAAAGAAACTTCACCTGGCACTTCTCTGTAAGCTACAGGTGTTGGAAACAATGTAACAATCTTCAGAATTATAATCTCTCTCTCTCTCTCTCTCTCTCTCTCTCTCTCTCTCTCTCACACACACACACACACACACAGTAGCGCAATAGATATCTCGACTTAGATTTCCAAAAGGACTTTGACAAAGTTCCACATAAGAAACTTATGACAAAAGTTGGGGCTTTAGGATCGAAGATTGGCTAACTAATAGAAAACAGTCTTAATAAATGGTGAAGAACCAGAAGGGGCAGATGTGACAAGCGGAGTTCCTCAGGGTTCTGTCCTTGGCCCGCTCTTCTTCTCGATTTACATTGATGACATTGATGTAGGCTTAACTAGCAGGATAGCCAAATTTGGAAATGACACCACACTAGTAGGTGTAAATGCAGCAGGCCCAGATACAGTGGAAAATTTAAGAAATGGTCTAAGGAAAATAGGAAAGTGGTAAAAAGTATGGCAAATGCCTTTTAGCCTGGATAAATGTAAAGTGTTACAAATAGGAACAAACAACCCTCATGCTAACTACATGCTGCTTGGGAATTATATAAATAGTATAGAATAGGAGTACCTATGAGTTATTATTACCAAGGACTTAAAATCCACAAAACAATGCATTAAAGCTGAAAAGAAGGCACAGAAACTAGTGAGATACATAAAGAGGCAGTTCAGATACAGAAATAAGGAAACGGTGCTGCAGCTCTACACATCAATAGTTGCCCACATCTTGAGTATGCAGTACAGTTCTGGTCACCAACACTAAGAAAGGACATAAATATATTAAAAGGGGTACAAGCAAGAGCCACAAAGTTAATTCCATCCTTCAGGAAAATTGGTTACCAAAGACGACTAGACAGCCTGAACATGTATGACCCAGGAACACGACGGTTACGAGGACAACCAATAGTCATTCAAAATACTGAAAGGCAGAACGAAAGTAGACAGTAACCTCTTCACATTAAACGAAAACCAGACAAGAAAGAATGGATGGAAACTAGAACTGAAGAGATAGATACAACACATCGCATTGTGGGAACTTCTTCACATACAAGAAATGTGACATGGAATAAACTGCTACCAGAATTTGTAAACAGCAACAGTGTAGAATAACTCAAAAGAAAGCAAGACAAAATAATTAGAACACTGTGAATGTATTGCAAAACCTGCTCCTAAACATTAGTGAGCACATGATGTCTCCTCGGAAGGACTAAGTATTTGAGACATCCTAATCCTTGTAACTCTTTGTAATTAAGTACATACAATATATGTGCGCATATGATTTATATTATGTCTGCATAATATACGGATTGGGGGTAGTGAAGAGAAACTGCAGAAACTAGAAAGACTGAATATGTTTGAAAAGTGAAAATATGAATCATGTGAGCAAGAGTAAGATCATGAGGGTGAATTAAAACCAAGATGATTAAGTAATGAACGCTACATGGATAGTAGAGGAATGGGAAGCAGATGATCGCAAAAGATATTTAGAAATAAATACAACATACGAATACAGGATGAGAGACGAGGTGAGTCACAAATAGGTTAAGGGCAGAAAGGTAACCTGAGGGAAGCTCTTGAGTGTCCACGGGATCCAGAGTGACAATAAATGGAGGGATTGTTTATTCAACTCTCATTCACCCAAGAGAATTGCAGATGTTGAACGCAAAGAAAAGTTGAAGCTTTTGAGAACTGTTTTTGTAATATATGTAACAATGGATAACTGAGGGGGTTAGAAAAATCACCGTAGTTGAAAGGCTTGCGACAGTTTGGTCATGCAGAAAGAAGGGAGGATGACTGGTTGGTGAAAAGTATTTCATTAAGACGTGTCAGGATGTAGGTGGAAGCGTGAAAGTGCGTCCAAGATTCGGGTGAACAGTGAAGTGTGCATGGCGGAGTTCAGCCCTGCTCCTGTGAAGGTGAAGGAAGCTCCTAGGTTTATGGAAGTTTTCTGGACACTGGGTTTCTCTAGAATTAGGCAGATTAATGATAGTGTGGGGTAGACACCATCATGCTGCTAATTGCTTTTTCCTGCTGAGGGAAATGGGAAACGGCTGTCATTTGTCTATAATATAAATATATATATATATATATATATATATATATTTATATATATATATATATATATATGGGTGTGTGTGTGTATGTATGTATCATTAATGAGCGAAAATTGTTAACGTATAACTCTATGCCGAAGGAGTTTGTGCCGAAAAGATTAAAATCTATCACTTCGGGGCTGGTGGGAGGTAAACAATGTACGATGAAGAAATCCTTGATTTTTTTTTTTTTTTTTTTTTTTTTTTGCAGACTCATGCTGATTGACTGAGTCTGAGCGACTGACTGAGCGATTGTAGGTCACCTGTCATTACAACTACCATGGTGGCTTGTGTGTGATTCGTGGCGAACGTGCAGCATCTCGTGTTTATTTTTCATCCTTTATGCCATTTCAAAATTTACATGTTAACGTTAACCCGCTTTAGTTCGTTTCATTTTTGTTCTGTCGGTAAATGACAGGTGACATGAGGTACCTACATTCTCTCTCTCTCTCTCTCTCTCTCTCTCGTCTCTCTCTCTCTCTCTCTCTCTCTCTCCAACAAAAACGCTTAAAATCTTCCAGAAACTGTAGCCATTCTGACATTCACTTTAAAGTATTACTGAAATAGGGCTACAATTATGTGTTACTGCAGCAAAGATATTCTTCGAAGCAGTCAAATGAAATCATAAACATTTCAGGTCAAAAATAAAAAAATGAACGAAAATCGAGGTGTAGTCACAACTTGAGTATACCTTCAATGGCTACCAAAGTATTATTCAAATTCTAAATATGCAAATAACATCATACACATTTTTGGAACGAAGCGAATTTTGAAACACGAAGGAAATTAGATATTTGACCACTTATTGGAAATTGCTTGAATGTTATTCAACCTCCAAAACTTCGAAAGCGTAACGGACTTCGAATGAAATAAGCGTTACTTGAGACGACTGCCAGAAGGAACAAAAAGTAGCCGCGGTCGTGGTCAGACATTACTTGGATATTGCAAGAACTCTTTATAATTGTACATGCCCGCACACACACACACACACACACACGCTCCATATATACAAACAGAAACACGCGCGCACGCACAAACGCTTCCACACACATATAAATATATACTGCTTGCGTGGACATGAAAATACGAAGAAAATATTGCTGAACTGAATATACTTTTAATATAATTTTGCCGTTTGCATAAAAAAAGGAAAATATCACTGCAATATGAATCTACATTAGAAAAGTACGTGCAAAATTTTGCGTGCAGACACAATCTCACGCATACACGCCTGTGCACAAGTACACATACACACAAACACATAAATACATGTGTATTCATACATACATACATATATATTTGAGTGTAATTGTAATTGTCACAATGCCCTATTAACTCCTCGAATTCTTCACGCTTTTTTTAATATGCTAGTTCCTATAAAGCCTCGAGATCCAAGGGCAAGAAATATGAAGAAATTATATATATATATATATATATATATACACACACACACACACACACACACACATATATATATATATATAATATATCATATATAATATATACATTATATATATATCTCTATATATATACGATATCTATTATCTTATATATATATATATATATATATATATATATATATATTATATACTATATATATGTATGTATTATACATAGAGAATCTTTCCAATGCAAATTCAGTATTTATAGAAAACCCACAAATAATTTAACATATGTACATTTTTATTCTGGCCACCATCTTAATATTAAAATTTCAATTTTTTCTTCTATGTTCCTACGTGCTTTGCGTATCACGAGTCCACAATATCTGGACCAAGAAATAGAATACGTAAAAAAGATAGGAAACGATCTCTGCTACCCACCTCATTTAATTGATTTATGTTATCAAAAAGCTCACAAAAAGTTTTATAGTGTTGCTATTAATGAAAAAGAAATGCCTAAAAATGTACTTAGCTTACCTTATTTTCGTGGATTTGAAACCATAAAATCAATATTTAAATTGTTTAATGTTAATGTAGTGTTCTCTTATAACAATACCATTAAAGATATGCTAATTAAGAATAGTCCCGTAACAAATAACAACATCATTTACAAAATTCCTTGTAAGGATTGCCCATCGTTTTACGTTGGTCAGTCAAGTAAAATTTATGTGTACGTATAAAGCAGCATATGTATTCAGTTAGAACAGCCCAGACTTCAAATGCACTGTTTATCCATCTGAGTGAAAAATCTCATTGTATTAATTGGGGTGATACCTCGGTAATTGCTAGATCTAATGATTATGTTTCAAGAAATTTACTGGAATCGGCAATTATACAAATCACTAATAAAAACAACCTAAATCTTAGTCTGGGAATGTACCATTTGGACCCATATATTTGTAAGATGTTTATGAAGGACCTTAAAATAAATGAACAACTAACAAATTAGTCCCATATGTATATAGTTATTATTTCTTTCTCTCTCTCTCTCTCTCTGCCTCTCTCTCTCTCTCTCTGGTTCGATATTTTCTCTCCCTCTTACTCTTGCTCGATACATATATATTTATATTTTCTTTCGTCTTTTCATTAATAATAATTTTTTGGGGGGAAAATTTGTGTAAAAATTCATGATATTAAATTGTATATGCTCCCATGTTTTTTCAAAATGTACTGTTTTCTGGGAGAATCACTTGTTTACTGCTTGTATCCTTCAAGGTGGGGCTACCCTCAGGCGGCTCCTCCTTTCTGTAGAGTGAAAATCGCCCTTATTGCTTGCTAATCTTGTAGTGTCAGTTTGTATATTAAGCCTTCTTTTGACTATGTTGTTCTCTGTAAAATCAGTTTGCCTCAGTAAAGGGTCCGAACAGGACCGAAAGTACTTGGCTATCTCGCTTTTTCATTTTTTCCTTCGTGGCAAAAAAAACTTTATTTATATATACGTATATCATCACCTCCAAAGTAGCGTGGAGCAAGTAACCTTGAAAGTCCACCATTCATCCCTTTCCTTCTCGTAGTTCTCATCCTGGAAGTCTTGGATCTTCCAATTCTACTCGCCCGCACAAGCCTAGTTGAAAATTTCATGTGCTAATCTCCACGGATTGTGCGAGGAACATGTCCAAGCTATCGCCGTCTCCTTTTCACAACTACCTCATCTTCACATGGAACTTTATTCATTTCCTTTATGGTATCATTCCTAACCATCTTGACGCCTCACTCTTAATATTGTTAAAAACTTATTCTCAAATCGACAAAACATTGTAGATACTTTGAATCATGTCCGTATACCAAATACAGATTGTAAAATTGAGTATAATCTTATTCTTGTATGCAAATTCATTATCACTAAATTCTACCTCAAAAAACTTGTATTGATTCCACCGTTCCTGAATATTTGAAGCATCCAACCTCGTTCATTCTTTCTATCCAGAGTTATTTCATACCCTCACTGATTCTCTAGGTGTGGTGCATTCCTTTAAACAAACTTTGCAAAACTTGAGGTGTTGTGAACAAAGAAAACTGACCCATTTGCTTATTCTTAGGCTTTTAAGTTTCTATCGTTTTCCAATCTAAACCTTTTTCTCCATCTCCAACCCCTTTATTATTATTATTATTATTATTATTATTATTATTATTATTATTATTATTATTATTATTATTATTATTATTATTATTATTTAATAATAATAATAATTGATTGATAAGGGGAACCGTACAGATTCCCGAAAGCTATCTTTTCTGTTTTAAACTTAAATATATGTGCATTTACATAACTGTGGATTTGTTTCGCCATTATTATTATTATTATTATTATTATTATATGTTATTATTTTATATATATTATAATATATAGATATATATATATATATATGTGTGTGTGTGTGTGTGTGTGTGTGTGTGTGTGTGTGTGTGTGTGTAAACTATTGGATTTATTAAAGTGGCCGACCTGAATTTTAATATATTTGACAGAAATATAACCATAATGTTCACCTCTAACCAAACATACTAAGGCACAACAACGCAAACCCTGGGTATTATGAGAATATCGATACCTTGTTCGTATCAAACTGTACATGTTGAAAGCCTATTGGGCAACAGCAAGAATTCCGAAAGAGAAATCGAATAGTTCGTAATTTTCTGGAGGTCAGTGCGTTGTGATGAAGTACGTAAGAAATTGTAAGAGTTAAAGAACGGTCAATCAGCATTACATTGTACACAGTAGGCAAGCTTTATTCCTTAATAAGAAAATAAAATCCAAACTGCCCTAGCGCTAATTAACAGAATACGGATATTAATTTCTATTACTACTATTAGTTTAATCCAGAAAATAAAAGACATCGGGAATTGCCACAGTCCCACTGTAACTGCTGAATCTTGGATGAACCCCTTGTGCAAAAATTTCCGTATCGCTGGCTGCTTCATATATCTACACAGATCGATAATCAGTGCATGGGGCCCCTTTACGTAAACTGTACAACTCGCCCTTATCTTGCATACAATCTCCTGCTTTCTGGGTGAGATTCCCCACTTTGTGATATCTCTTTCTCGCCATAACTTCCTAGGTCTTGTTTCCTTCCCCTTAACACTCTCCAGCTGTGCACTCCTTTCATGGTTGCACCATCTTAAAAACATTGCAATCCATCTTTCCTCCTCTGCTAAACATTTTATCATTCTTTAAACTTACCTTCAAATTTCCCAACTGCTCAGTTCTTGTGATGCCCCATGAACTCTACAGACAATTCATCTCTACAACCTTTTTTCTTTTTCCTTTCGTTTGCATTAAATAGTCACACATTACTTACATGGTTCAACAATTACTTCAAGCATTCCAACGCTTACTTCCAGAAAGACCGCCAGTCACCTTCCAGTCTTTGCTTGCACGCATTCTGCTACTTTTCCTTCATCAGCTATTCCGCCACACTCCTTTTCGCTCTTCCAACAAGCATCCGACATATTTACTGACATATGTAGGTATGAATAAAATAAGTCGATTCTCCGATCGCGCATGTTAACTGTTCCATCCATACATATACAGGGGAGAGATGGGACAGTCACTTGACTATCGCGTGTAAGTAGTGCACCTATGCTGTGTTGATTCCCAGATATGGCAGCGGCAGCGACTGCACAGACTAGCAGCGACAAAGCCATCTACAGCACCCGTTGCTGGCCACATCAACTGTGTTCCGTACAGAAACAGGATCACAAAAGAACAGGGGATCATATTTCACAAGACAGTTAAATTTTTTCATTCATGAAAATCTTTATAACTGTGTTGAAACAACCTCAAGTAAACATGCGGTAGACCACAATCACCTTGCAATCTACCACACGCCTACTTTTTGAGTGACATTAAATTCATATAGCCTAATAAATTAACATGCAGGGTTACTGTCAGTTCATATAACCATGATTAAGTCTGACAATTTTCCTTACTATTAGTACTACAATGTAAATACTAGTATCATGAGGCCTAGCCCTAGACCTACTGCAGTTGTAAGTGTTAATGAAGTGTTATACTGTTATTTACCATGTTATCAATAAGTTCTCAAACAATTTCCTACTACCAGACATCATAATAACTTTAAATTTCTTGCACTTGGATTTCAAGGCTTTGTAGCGATCAACATATCCAAAAAAAAGAGCGAAGAATTCAAGAAGTTAAGAGGGAATTGTGGCTATTACGATCACATATATATCTGGTAAAAAGTAACCAGTATATATATATATATAATATATATATATATATATATCCTATATATATATAGATTATATATATATATATATATATATATATATATATATATATATCTTGTGTATATATATATATATATATATATATATATATATATATCTATATATATATATAAGTATATATTATATATATATATATATAGATATATATATATATATATATATATAGTACTATATATTATAATATATTATATAATTATTATATATATATATATAATTATCATGTATAATATATATAATATATATTTATATATAATTATATATTAATATATATATATATTATTATATAATATATATATATTTATATATTTTTAAAGAAAAGCTAAAATGCAATTGGTTTAGAAAACTTACAAACATTGGAACAGACGAGACAAGCTTATGAATCATAATATTACCGTGTGCATGGGTGAGATCGTGAGCACGCAAATGATCTAGATTAAGTCGAAGTATATGATCGTGATGTCAGAAAAATACAGTTATGTGTGTACATCAGTGTGTGCGCGAAATAGGATGCGTACATGAGACACAGGAAAATGTACGCATATGAGTTCATATGTCTGTTAGAAAAAATGAATGAGATATAATCTCTAGTATGGGATTTTATGGGACCATTAGACAAGAACTTGTAGTGACCACAAACTACGGGAGGAGGCGCTTGGAGATCTATCAGATAAGGTAAAGTGGAAGAGAAAAATGGCATTGAAACTTTGAACAGTGACATTTATATCATAGGTTCTGAAAGGGGAAGTGCGGTGCAACACTTAACATTAATGATGAACTCTAATATTACCAATTTTGATAATTGTGATTTATTTTGCAGATGGATTCAGATTGTCACTATTTAAAATGAATTCTCTAGACATGTATTTGGGAAAGACTGATGAGGGTTAATTGACAGTGAGAATAAGTAGTGATAGTGCTATTCAACATGAGTATGCAGAACAGTAATGGTATCTCATGGTTTGGGATATTAGATTAATTTTATTTCATTTTCATGTTAGCTATTTTGGGGAAAATAAAGACTATTTTTCTGCATCTCAAGAGTTTGAATTAGCTTAAGATTTAATGATTGATTTCAGCTACGCAGAGAGGGAAGGCAATGGGAACACCGAAGGTAGGTCACGTTACCAAGTTATTTATTCTCTTTTTTTAGTTAAACAGGGTCATCTTGACTTCAACGTGTTTAATGTGCTGTTCCTTAATGATGACGTAAGTGTTCAGTATTTCCTTTTATTTTTTTTATGTCAACAATTTGCTCACAGGTGTATTCCATTTTATTTCTCTGCGGGATTAAATAACAGTAGTGGTTTTCTCTTAAATTGCCATGCATAGGAATATACAGCCCGACACGTTTGATTTTTCCATGCTGAATTTAGCATCGGGGACCACGAGTCAGCAGAACTTTCAGGCAGCAAGGAGAGAAGTAGCAACACCATCTTGAATTGAGTCAATTCAAGATGGCGTTGGAAGTAAACACATCTTCCACTTATTCTTTTTCTCTCTCTCTTTCTTTTGCTACACCCATGACCGACATTCGGTCAGCTGTTTAAACTTGACTGTGACCTTCAAATGGAAAGAGTGAGTTGCGTCCCATAGAATTGAGAGATACTTACTGGGAAATATATGGTGTTGGGGATTGGTACATGTATTTATTTTATTTCTGTTGGTGATTGATACATTTTCCCTTTGTTGGTGATTTGTGAGGGAAAACTGGATAAACATTATCGATGTTATTGAGATCATGGCGTATCCTAAACACTAAGGGAAATAAAATGGTGGACACAAACAATGGCGGTCAAACTCTGGTGCGCAAGGTCATTATTATTACGACTGGGGTCCATCCTTTTCAGGGCTTTGTTGATGGCTTACTGTCCCAGACAGTGCAAGTTTTTATTGAGGGAGTGAATAACTATATAAACACTAAGGGAATTACAAGTGATGCAGAGGCATTCACAGAGGCAAAAGCATAGTTGGATTTCAAAAGAGGCAACTTGGCACATCAATGCCATAGTTTCCAATACACAAAATGTAGGAAAGGTCAGAGGACAATGGTTGAGCACAGTTCTCAACTTTTTGACTTGGCGGGAGAATGGATACAGAAATTGAAAAATTCCACATGGGTAAATGGTAATAATATCTCACTTAACAACTTACAGACGCCATTGTAGATAGCTTTGATGAAGAGACTGAAGCTACATCTGATGAGGAACTGATTTATTCCCAAATTCAAAATCATGTCCAAATATCCCACGGTGGATAGTATATTTTTTAATGGGACTGATCCAAGAAATACAACACAAAGAGATTCAAATTTTCCTTCTCCCCATTTGTGTGCAAAAGTGGAATATAGGAGAGGATCCATGGATCAAGGGCAACAGTTACATTATTTCAATTGTAATAAACCAGGGCACAAAGAAAGAATGTTGAGCCAAATATTGTGAACATGCAAAAGTGCAGTCTTGTCAGTCTCAGAAACGGAAGGATGGAAGACCCACCTCAGAAATCCGGGAGTGATAATATGAGAACTTCCCAAGCAGGTTACTCAAATGGGCAAAGAGATCGGCAAAATTTTTGGAAAGCCGATCAACAAAAAGAGTACTGATGATTTGTACATACCATTGCAGTCTCATGGGGGACGCCCTAGAGCCCAGGCCAATTGCACATGGATTAGTGGTAAAAATGAAGATCCTCATTTTCATTGATATGGGAGCCTCAGTAAACCTTATGGACAATAATTTGTTTCAGTCCACGTTCTCCCAATACCCTTTGAAACCCTCAACGGAGATGGTGTAAGATGTGCAAGCCCATAGATTGAATAACCTAGGTTTCATATGAGTACATGGTAGTGGCATGAAGGTTGGGATACCGGGTGTTTTTATTCCATGTGTGAGTGTACATGTTGAGGTAAATGAGGATACAGAGGTTAATATGGGGGATACTGGCAGTGATATTGGTGATCATACCGATGATATTGGTAATACTGGCGGTGATATTGGTGATTATACCGGGGACATTTGTGATAACTGCGGTGATAATGGTGGTTATAATGGGGATACTGGTGATAATTTTGGCGGCATTAACAATGGTGGAATGGGAAATAACAGTGGTGATACTGATACTAATATTGGAGTTATGGCGGATGGAATGGAGAATAACTATATAAATAAAGGCGATATTTATGTGGATATGGAATATGAGGGTATTATGTGTAATGACCACAAATATAAAGGTGTTTTATGAGAGGATGTTATTTTAAATCCAGGTATAATGACTATGGTGAAAGTCAGGCTGAGGGAAGTGAAAAAGCGGTAACGAAAAATTAAGAGGTGTCATCACAACCATATAGGTGAACAAGGTATCAAATACAGGGGGTTGTTGGATAGAAATGTTGAATTGTAATGATACAGTTAGGAAATATCAGAAGAATACATATGTGATAGACCATTTAAGATTGGAGTAGTGATAGTGGATCAGTGACTATTGTAGAGGGGAAAACTGAATTTTCAGAGGCAGAAATGCAAATAAGGAAGAAAATATTTAGGGATCACTTAGCTAATGCAGACTACAAGGAGCATTTAGAGACTGTAAGCCAGGTTTTGGCCGAACTTGGAGATATTATGGTTTTAAAAGGGGATAAGATAGGCCTGCCTGAAGTGTTAGAACATAAGGTGAATCTAGAAGGGACAAAACCCATTTTTATTCCCACACACTACAAAATCAGAGAACAGATAGAGAAAGAGGTCAGAAAATGGGAAGAGGAAGGAATTATTAGACCCAATGTGTCCCTGTACAATTTTCCCTTGTCGGCAGTATCTAAGAAGGATGGTTCTGTCCGGGTATGTGTAGATTTCTACTGTCTACACTAAAAAACATTTCTTGACCATTATCCAGTCAAATGCATGCCAGACCTTTTTGTAGAAATTGGGGGATGTAGAATATATTCTTCAGTAGACCTTATGCAGGGATTTTTGCAGATTCCTCTTAGTGAAGAGAGCCACGAACTGACTACGTTTTCATTGCCCAAGGGGCATTTTGAATTTACGTGGATGCCTTTTGGTATGTCAGATAGTCCTATGACTTTTACGAGATTGGTGAACACAGTTTTGCACGGGCTATGAAGCAAAAACGTTTTCGTGTATATGGATGACATGTTGATTGCAACAGATTCGATCGAGCATCACATGGATATGTTTAAGAAAGTTCCTAGGAGACTTAGGTTAGCAGGATTGAAAATTAAGTTAGCAAAGTGTTCCTTTTTTCCTTCTTGAAAAAGCAAATTGCATATTTAGGTCATGTTATATCTAAAGAGGGAGTTAGAGTAAATGACGATAAAGTCTAAGCAATTGCAAATTTTCCTCTCCCTAAGACAATCAAGCAAAATTAAGTCATTCCTGGGGATGGCGTCATTCTTTAGAAGGTTTGTGAAAGGGTTTTCTAACATAGCAGCCCCTTTAACAGATGTGTTGCGGGAAGATATTCAATTTTACTGGGGAGAACCGCAACAGGTACCTTTTCAGAAAGTTGAGGATGCATTAATGAATTCCCCAGATCTGAAATTTCCGGATTTCAGCAAACCTTTCACACTAGTGACTGATGCCAGTCAGGAAGGTATAGGAAGGTTAATGGCTACCATAGATAAGGAAGCCTTTGCAATAGTATTAAGCTTGGTTCATTTTAAAATATAGCTAATGGAGAATAAAGTGGAAGCTCTTACATACCAAAAGCCATTATTGGATCTTTTTAATAAGCCAGACCTGTCGCCCAAAAGAGCTCGATAGATCCTAACCATCGGAGATTTTTATGCAAAGCTTAAATACATAGAGGGCAAACTCAATGTCGTGGCGGATGCCCTTAGTTGAAGTTTTTATGATATGGAAGGATTTCAACTTGGGGTGGTTACTAGACGACAGTCCTAATTCCAGTGGTATTAGATATAGTACATTACAAGTTTGGTAGTCTGTGTTTGGCGATCGAAAAGACATACAATGAGATGCGTAATAAGTATATTTGGGAGAATATGTGGACAGATGTGGAAAATTTTGTGAAAAAGTGTACAGTGCGCAACACTTGCAAACCCGCACTGGTAACTTCTAGCAAATCAGGGTCGTATCCGATACAAGTAGGCCTTTTCAGAGGATACACATGGATATCTTGGTGAAATTTTGAGAATCAGGGTATGACCACAAGTATTTATTAGGAGTAATAGACGAACTGACAAGAGCAGTGGAAATCTTTCCAAATAGGAACAAAACAAGCAACGAAGTGGCTGTAGCATTTTTTAATGGAGAGTCATCTGCAGATATGGCTCGCCCAAAGTTTTGTTGATCGATAATGGTAGAGAATTTGTAAACAAGACCTTAAGAGTATCTGGCAGAAGTTATGGGGATACAGAAAGTAACAATCATTCCATACAGACCTGAAGCTAATGGATTATGTGAACAAGCAAACAGGAAAGTGCTCGAAGCTCTCAGGAAGACTATAGGAGGAAATGATAGGAACTTGGATAGATATATGGATATAGGTATAGCATTAATACTATGGTCAGTGATTCTATTAAAATGACTCCATTCGAAGCATTATTTGGTTGCCTGGCACGAGGCACATTTGATTTGTTGCCTATACCTTATCATGAAGAGGATACAATCGAGGCATTAATTTCTACGGCAAAGGAGAGACATGCTAAGACCCGAGAAGTGCTGGAAAAAAGCAACGGGAAATCATTAAATGTTAAAGTTGCTATTGGAAATAATGTATTCCTGAAGATTAATGTGTGAATATATTAAAATATAAGTTTGAGGGTCCTTTTAGGGTTATTGAAGAAAAGAGCAGAAACAGATTTGTAGTCTTAGATGAAAAGACAGGTCGGTCTAGATTGACACATATGGCTGCAGGGAGCATAGTCTCCCCTGAAGGACCGAGTCTTATCAACTCCTTCCCTTAGCCCTTTTGGTCAGTCCTTTTTCCCTTAAATACTCTCTCCTTCCTACCTGCCTCGCTCGTATTCCCTGCCAACCCTCTCTTTTCCGGGCCGGGCTGGTTTGTTTGCCATCCCGTCACTGGAACTTGTACATAGCATTGAGACCATATTGGTATCACTGACCTGTCCGTACATACTTTTTCGTATATTGCTTCAGATACCATTCTATTATAAAATCAAAGATCAAGAAGACAGGAAAATTGTAAAAAGGTAAAATTGCGCAGTTGCAATTTTTTTCTCCTTATTTTGCAAATGGATGGTGAAATGTGAAATACACAGACCTGTAGAAGTTTTATACTTTAGTTAATCAGTTTCATTTAACATTTTTTTCCTTTTCTTCTTTCACTATTTTCTCATTATGCGCAACTGCAGTGATTTGGCCTAAATATCTGGGGGTAAGTGTTGGAATAATGAAGTGATCTGGGTGAAATATGTCGGAAAATACCATGGAGTTGATAAAAATTATAAAGAATTTTTGGTGATGACTCTTGGTGATGATTTTGGTGGTGATTTTTGGCAGTGATTTCTGCCGGTGATCTGTGGTTTTATGAGAGAATAGGTGATTGTGGTTCTTTGTGGCATTATGGCTCTCGGTGGTGGTACTGGCACATTGTGGTTGTAAGGTTTTCTGGTGAGGCAGTGTATTCTGTGAAGTTATATTCACCAGTGTTATTTTGGCGGTTTATGGTTGATATTTTCTGGTGAGGTGGTGTATTCTATGAGGTTATATTTACCAGTGGTAATATGGCGGTCTATGGTCGATAATTTGTGGTTTGTTGTTCTATAAGGTTATATCCCGCTGAGATGGTTTTGTGAGGACCAGAGAGTAAGACAGGTAGCTGGGTACTGATGATTTATTACAGACGAACTGGGTTGACATAGATAGGTGCGGATGGACAAGTAGTACTGACTCCCACCGAGGGCAGAAATGACTATGAGACAGTAGATTTGTGTTTTCTTATGGACATACATGTAAAAATAATAAGGCATAAAAATAATTAAATCACATTTGTTATACATCGGCGGAAAGGCCGCAGAAGGCTCTATAGGATGGTTAAAGGAACAACGCAGCTTGATAATAAAATACAATAAAAATACAGCAAAAGCATTGTCTTTTCATATACTCCCCCCCAACTAAGACAATGATTATGGAATAATGATTGGATGGAAAATATCTCAGAGGCAGGAGGTGGCCCCGGGTCCTTGTGACATTTGTTGTGGGGCGTTATCGAGTGTAGGGTCCTTCAGCGTTGCTGGCTAACACGATGCCTCCCCTGGCGGTTGCCTGGGCAGTTCTACTGTTGACTGAGAGCGACCAAGACTGTGGAGGGAGCAGCATTGTGTGCGGTGGCAGCGTGGGATGGGCTGTGGGGTTGTCTGCAGCAGGGCAGCGGCGTCCGGCAGGCAGCGCAGAACCACAGGTGAGGCAGCGGCGTCAGCTGGTCGAGGAAGAACACAGGTATCGGCGTCAGCAGGCAGAGGAGGCCCACAGGTGTGGCAGCAGTGTCGGTGGACCAAGGAGGACTACAGGCGACTGCGTCGGAAGGGTGAGCAGGTCCACAGGTATGGCAGTGACGTCAGGCAGGCCGAGCGAGCCCCAGGAGCGACAGCAGCGTTGGGGGTTAAAACAGGACCCTAGGTGCAGCAGCGGCGTCAGGAGGTTGCCTGGGGACTCGCAGGTGCGGCAATGGTGCCGGGGGAAGAACTGAGGCGGCTGCGATGTCAGATGGACATTTCTGGACTGCTGACTGATTTTGTTGGCTGACCAGCACCCAGCTACCCGTCCTCGAAAAAACGCCAAAACACGCTTGGAAGCTGGGCTGTGATGGGTCCATTAATGGCATCTGCGTCGTCCTCATAATGGAGCTTTCAGACCTAAACTGTGGTGCCGTACTGAGTCCACTAAAGGATCTCTGAAGGTGAGAGGCAGTAATTAGTCCGTTAAATGCTGGGCCTAATCCTCTGTCACCGACTCCAGAAGATCACCAGTTGTGAGGACTAGAGAGTAAGACATGTAGCTGGGTAATGATGATTTATTACAGATGAACTGGGTTGACATAGACAGGTGCGGATGGATAAGTAGTACCGACTCGCACAGAGAGCAGAAATGACTCTGAGACAGTAAATTTGAGTTTTCTTACAGACATATTTTTAAAAATAATAAGGCATAAAAATAATTAAATTACATATGTTATACATCGGCGGAAAGGCCGTGGAACGCTCTATAAGATGGGTAAAGGAGCAATGTGGCTTGATTATGAAATACAATAAAAACAAAGAAAACGCATTGTCCTTACAGTTTCTTTGTGTTATATACAAGTACTCTTTATTTAACAACAAGGTTCCGTTCCAGCGACCAAGTCATTAAACGAATTCGTCATTAAACGCATTATTCTCTTTATTTTGACTAATAGCATTAATTTTCAGTCATATACACAGAACTAGTTTCTGCCATAGCCTACTACTTGGCAAAGGTCCAACAATGCTTTTTATCCTTTTATTACCTATATATTTTAACTTCATCATTTTATAACTTCATAATGTATAATTTTCTTTAAAATAGTGTACTTTATTTAACCCATTTAGCCTACATTCCCGAGTTAGCCTACTACAGTAAGTCAATATAATACTAAGTCAATACAGTGCTAAACTCTCCTCGGAATCTGCACATTATTTAGCAGTGACTTTCATATTCCAAATTTGGCATTTCATAATTATTGCTGTTAGTTTCTTCGTTATTTAGTTTTATTGTAGAGGGTAGTGAATGAAAAAAATAATGAATAAATTTCAGCCATCACAGGGCATTTGAATGTTGCCGTCAAAACATAAACAAAGCACAACACCACTGTGAGGACCAGAGATTAAGACAGGTAGCTGGAAACTGATGATTTACTTACAGACAGACTGGGTTGACATAGACAGGTGCGGACGGATAAATAGTACAGACTCGCACCGTGAACAGAAATGACTCTGAGACAGTAGATTTGTGTTTTCTTACAAACATACATTTAAATATATTAAGGCGTACAAATAATGGAATTGCATGTGTTATACATCGGCAGAAAGGCCGCGGTACGCTCTATCGGATGGAAGTAAGAACAACGCGACTTGATGATTGGATACAATGAAAATAGGGGAAAAGCGTTGTCCTTACACCATCTATTGAGGAAAGTGAACACTAAACTATTCGCTAAGGTGATAAGCATTCTCTGGCATTGATAAAGACTTATGCTTGCACTTCTTACCCCTAGTATCATCTAATCTCATAGATGACAAATTGATTACATATGTAAATGCACAGTTGTATAAAAAAAAATTATCACACTGTATGGCATGCAAGTCTTTCAAGCATACTAAGAGTAAGGCATCTGTGCATGCCAAATGTCTCATTGTTTTGATTGACTTGGTAGACACTTCTCAAGTAGAATATTTTTAGAAATATATTTATTTTCAAGTTAATATAAATACATTATTTGACTTTACACATTTTCTTTTAATTGCTAAGAATTCACAAATTTTCTTTTCATTACTAAGAATTCACGCATTTTCTTTTCATTACTAAGAATTATTCTCACTAAAACAAAGGAGATATGGCATAATTTTGAAGTTGTAAACAAATGTGGTGCCACCCATTCAGCCGCACAACGAACTGATGGCGGCTGAATCAAGCCAACTGGGAGAGTTCCCAGACCATAGAATGCTGACTTGAGAGGTTTAACTGTATAGCTTTTCTTTACAAAGTATATTAAAGCCTTATTTATTGTTTTAGCCATAGACTTCAAGGTTTTCAAAACCTAGGCTACGCTAGATTATTGGCACTAAATAGTCTTTCACTTGACCACCATTGGCAATGCTTCTATTACCATTTTATGGGCTCTCTCTCTCTCTCTCTCTCTCTCTCTCTCTCTCTCTCTCTCTCTTCATGTTGTCGTCGTAACTCCGAGTTGTTGTAAAACGAGTACGTCGTTAAATGAGGAGTACCTGTATATATATATATATATATATATATATATATATATATATATATATATATATACACATATATATATGTATATATGTATATATATATATATATATATATATAGATATATATATATATATATATATAATATATACATATATACATATAAATATAAATAATATATGTGTGTGTGTGTAGAGGTATCACAAATGGTTTCCTTTAAATGGCTTAGGATTTAGCCTGTGGCGGTGTATTTCATATTGGTGGTTATATTTTGGGTACCTATGTGGTAACAATGACGATATTTTGAGGATTAATTTGGTTCTGTAGTATCAGTGAGGATTTATGAGGAATAATGTGGTCCTGGGGTATCTGAGGATTTCTTGAGGATTTTTTAGGATTTATGAGGTGATGTGGTATCAGTGAAGATTTATTGAGGATTTTTTAGAATTAATGAGGTTATGTGATATTAGTGAGGATTTATTGAGGATTCCCCAGTGAGAATTAATGAGGATTTGGGGCTAATTTGAGGTTAATGGTGACATCGGGATTTATGAGGCTAACTAGACGGGGCAATGTCACTGTTTGGGGATGTTTTGAATAAACAGGTTGTTTGGTGCTGACAATGATGTGGTGTCTTGAATGAGACCAATTATTGATATTTTCTTTCGGAATTGGATACTCAGAGGTTTTTACTTCCTTCCGGAATTCTAGATGATGATGGTCCATTGTGAAGAATTTTAAGGGATCATTCGTGAACTGCTATGGATTGTTGTGGCGATAATTTGTGTGTTTGATACAAACTACATTTGGTAATGTGAGGAAAGAGTTGAATTATATTGGGGGAGATCTAAAACGGGGATCAAGTGGTGTGTGTGTGTTTTTTACATAAGGCTTCTTCTGGATAAGATGTTGTAGAGAGGGGGTAGAATTTATCTTGAGATACATAACATAGAAATGAGAGTCAAACATTATATTTGATGGATATTAATGGTATAAACATTACTGGGTTCTGTTGGTGTACTTGGCAGTTAAGGAGTTAATTGTGAGTGATCAATGATAAAAGTTGTCCCAGTAATTAAAAAAAAAAAAAAAAAAAAAAAAAAGAGGTCAGTGGATAATAAAGACCATATCTATTTAGTGAGGAATTTCAGTCTCTAGTAATTGACTATGAGGTTAGGCATGTTAGTTCGTGACAGATTCATGTGCTGAAGTAGCAATTTAGTTCTAGCAATACACAGACTTGTTAGGGGGTCAGTTAGAATCTGTTCATGATGAAACACGGACACACGATGACTTTACAGAATTCCCAAGCTCATACCAAGTGATGATAAACAAAAACATCTTAGGGTCTACTGCGCCAGATGTTCGGTCTCCATCACAGGTGACAAGGTCACATATCGCTACTACTACAAGGACCGAAAATATTTGATAGCTTGTATGGAGTTGTCTCAGGATAATTTCTGGGACTAACCAGGGATCTACGATAGTTCTACGAGGAGGGTGCAGGAAGCACTTGCATGGGATTCACTGAATATTTCAAGTTCAGCAACGAGGAGGCGGCTATGGTTCCTCCATTGGAAGACGGCGAATCAACAGCTTATCAACGAGGGTGTTTAGGATACACCTACATGGAGACCATGAGGTGGTAAAAGTTCCACCTACACTGGAGAGGATGATTTTTTTCCTTCGCAGAATGCTACACCGTTCCAGTGATCGCTGTTGTGGTGGCGATAATGCTGGTCATAATGTGCACTGCAGGGGCCATCAAATTTGGATGCACCCACCCGATGGGGCAGGAGGACCCCAGCAGTGAAAGTGGCCTTAAACCATATGGCAGGTTAAAATAAAAGACATTATAAACTCTACGCCAGCGTTGGAAGTTGCGTTATATCATGTGACAATATAAAGATTATGTGGACATTGAGACTAGTGTCAGGTGACATGGGGTTGGTGATCGAGCCATAATAAGCACGGGATAAATATGATAAGTGGAAACAATGTGATAACGAGTGATGTGAACAAGATTGGAATGTGAAAAACTGTACAGAATCAATTGTTTAGAAAATTTGCAAAAATTGGAATAGAGAAGACAAGATTACTCATAATATTACCGGATGCATTGGTGAGATCGTGAGCGAGCAAATGACCTGGATTAAGTCGAAGTATATGATCGTGACATCATAAAAATTCAGTTACACGAGTAACATCAGTGTGTGCACTAAATAGGACATGTACATGAAACACGGGAAAACGCATGCACATCGGCATCAGGAATAGACTAGCATGCATGCATTCGTACCTCCATTAGCATACTTAAGTTCATTCGTTTGTTAGAAAAAATGAATGCGACATAATCTCTAGCATAGGAATTTATGGGATCATTAGACATGAACTTGTAGTGACCACGAACTATGGGAGGAGGCGCTTGGAGATCTATCAGCTAAGGTAAAGTGGGAAAAAAACGTTGAAACTTTGAACGGTGACATTTATTTCATAGGTTCTGAAAGGGGAAGTGTGGTGCAACACTTAACATTATTGATGAACTCTAATATTACCATTTTTGATAATTGTGATTTCTTTTGCAGATGGATTTGGATTGTCACTATTTAAAATGAATTCACTAGACATGTATTTGAGAAAGACTGATTGGGTTTATCTGACAGTGAGAATAAGAAGTGATAGTGCTATTCAATATGATTATGGTTTGGGATCTTAGATTCATTTTATTTTATTTTCATGTCAGCTATTTTGGCAAAAATAAAGACAATTTTTTCGTATCTCGAGTTTGAATGAGCCTAAGATTTAATGATTGATTTCAGCTGCGCAGAGAGGGAAGGCAATGGGAACACCGAAGGTAGGTCATGTTACCAAGTTAGAAATTTTCTCCTTTTAGTTAAACAGGGTACTTTGACCACATAAAACAAATACACACACACACACACACACACATATATATATATATATATATATATATATATATATATATATATATATATATATATATATATACATATATGTAAAATATGTATATATATATATATATATATATATATATATATATATATATATATATATATATATATATATATATATATATATATATAAGGTGTTTCGAAATTAGAGTCCCCCCACTCCACAGAACAAATGAAAAGTTATAAAGTTTTCTGTTATACCCTATCTCCAAGTATATTATCTCAAGTTTCTATTAAGCTATTCTTCATTTTACATTTCTTGTATTTTCAGACTGAGTGACGGAGTTAGATACAGCCATGGCTAGCGACTCGGAGGAAATCGGATGGATTGACCGAATTCGGGCTATAACCTTCAGAGAAGCCAGGGGTGCTGGCGCATTCTTCATTTCACGTTCCTGGATAGCTAAATTCATTAAAAGAGATTAATCCTTTGTTAAAAAAAAGGTGGAACAAAAATCCATGACTGTCACCGCGAAAAGAGTGAGAATCTTTAAAGGCCTGAAGTCCTTTCTCAGGAGTCAAAAGACATCAAACCACTTCAGCGGTGTGATCGGTATGGTCTTGGCCTGCCACCTCAGTGGCCGCAAGTTCGATTCTCGGGCATTCCACTGAGGTGTGAGAGATGTGTATTTCTGGTGATAGAAGTTCACTCTAGATGTGCTTCGGAAGTCATGTAAAGCCATTGGTCCCATTGATGAGTAACCACTGGTTCCAGCAACGTAAAAACACCAAACAAAAAAGAAAAAAATAAATAAAAGACATCATAGCTGAAATCATACCCCTCAAGAATGCAGGTTGTGGTACATGCAGATGGAGGCCACACAAAATATTAAATACTCAGAGAGAAACTTAAATAAATACCTGTTCTGAATTACTTTTGTTTTTGTTCATATCAATTTTAGTTTATGCTGTAGAGGGGGAGACCTCTAATTTCGGAACACCCTCTATATATATATATATATATATATATATATATAATATATATATATATATATATATATATATATATATATATATATATATATACAATATATATATACATATATATATATATATATATAATATATATATATATATATATATATATATATATATATATATATATAATATATATATAGAGGGTGTTCCGAAATTAGAGGTCTCCCCCTCTACAGCATAAACTAAAATTGATATGAACAAAAACAAAAGTAATTCAGAACAGGTATTTATTTAAGTTTCTCTCTGAGTATTTGATATTTTGTGTGGCCTCCATCTGCCTGTACCACAGCCTGCATTCTTGAGGGGTATGATTTCAGCTATGTTGTCTTTTATTTTTTTTTTTTTTTTTTTTGTGGTGTTTTTACGTTGCTGGAACCAGTGGTTACTCATCAATGGGGACCAAATGGCTTTACATGACTACCGAAGCACATCTAGAGTGAACTTCTATCACCAGAAATACACATCTCTCACACCTCAGTGGAATGCCCGAGAATCGAACTCGCGGCCACTGAGGTGGCAGGCCAAGACCATACCGATCACACCGCTGAAGTGGTTTGATGTCTTTTGACTCCTGTGAAAGGACTTCAGGCCTTTAAAGATTCTCACTCTTTTCGCGGTGACAGTCATGGATTTTTGTTCCACCTTTTTTTTAACAAAGGATTAATCTCTTTTAATGTATTTAGCTATCCAGGAACGTGAAATGAAGAATGCGCCAGCACCCCTGGCTTCTCTGAAGGTTATAGCCCGAATTCGGTCTATCCATCTGATTTCCTCCGAGTCGCTATCCATGGCTATCCATCACTCAGTCTGAAAATACAAGAAATGTAAAATGAAGAATAGCTTAATAGAAACTTGAGATAATATACTTGGAGATAGGGTATAACAGAAAACTTTATAACTTTCCATTTGTTCTGTGGAGTAGAGGGGCTCTAATTTCGAAGCCACCTATATATATATATATATATATACTATATATATATATATATATAATATATATATATATATATATATATATCTATACATATATGTATATATATATATAGTATATATATTATATATATATATATATATATACATATATATGTAATATAATATATCTATCTATATGATATATATCATATATATATATATATATATATATATATATATATATATATAATGGTAGTAGTGTGTTAAGATATTATATTACCATATATATATGCATATATATATATTTATTTATATGTTTCAGTTTCAAATTTATATCATTATGTTCATCTAAATGGATCAATATAAAATTACCGCACAAAGATTGTTTCCATTACCCCACTGAATTTACTGTCCAATTATTGCTGTTCTTAGTTCGCTAACATTGTTTATCTATCTTCAAATTATATCCCTAATAGAGAGAGGCAGGTATCACCAGTCAATAAAGTACTATATTTCCTTAAGTCAATATAAGAAAAGGGTGATTATAATAAAGAAAATTTAAATCTGGCAGCCACAAGTGACCACTCTGCGTTCCTATTTGCAAGCTTAATTAAAGATAAAATAGAATTGCAGTGGTATTCTTAGCACTGCCAATCGCTGTAAGTATAGAAAACCGTCCGAGTCTAACATTAAATGACTTCGCTATATAGACCGGACATATTTTTTCCAATATTAATTGGAGTCCAATATTTTACGAGCAGATTAAGCAAAAACAATTATACTTATATTTCCATGTGCACAGCATTAATAAAGACCATAACTAAGCGCCGTGTAAATCTAAAATTAGTTGCTTCCCTAATTGCTACTGAGGTGCTTTTCCTACGTAGAATTATCGTCCAGACTCTAATTTAACCGAGAGTCGTTCATCCCAAACCTTGAAATTAATTGTCATTACCAAACTTAACACGTTATGTCTTGGCCAATTCCATTTCAGTCCTTAACACCAACAGACCCAAAGTTCAAAGTTGCTTATTTTGGAAAAACCAATTAGTCCCATTCTCCTCCAGAGAAATGACGGCCCCATATTTGTTGGTGTTTAATAACCCCGTAGTTACATTACACTGGTCTCGATAAGCAATTAAAATCAAGCACGAAAGAAATAAGCTAATATTCTACCAACGTTCACCTATATATTTGTTTTTTTTTGTTTGTATGGTGCTTTTACGTTGCATGAAACCAGTATGGTTATTCAGCAACGGGACCAACGGCTTTACGTGACTTCCGAACCACGTCGAGAGTGAACATCCATCACCACAAATACACGTCTCTCACTCCTCAATGGAATGGCCGAGAATCGAACCCGCGACCACCGAGGTGGGACGCCAGCACCATACCAACCACGCCACTGAGGCGCTTGTTTCACCTATATAATACAAGGGAATATTATGATAGCAATATGACCAGCATGGGAAGGCAGATTCGAATCGGGCGACTGTCTCCATTGAACTGTCACTTGGCTTCACGATTTTCACGCCTCGGCGTCAGCACTGGCAAAAAGAGCCTCTATTTGCATTGCTTAACGCCTTCGCAGTTCCGCGTAATCAAAGTTCCCCTTCTAAGTTCTGGACCCGGAAATGTTCATTGGGGTGAATCTTATCGTTCATGGCGTTCTCGATATTATGGTAATTTAATTTTAATGTTCTTTTTTCCAAGACTATGGTGAACGAGAAAAAAGTGTAACACTAATGACAGAATCATAAGTTTGTGTTAGCCCAGGGAAAAAGAGCGCACCAAATAATTATGCTATACTTTTAAAAACTCTTGTTCCGTGGGCGGCATTACGTATATACACACCTGAATACATGCATCCATTTCTATATATATTTGCATGCATAAATACATGGATATATTTACGTTATCTGCTTATGAAAGCCTCATAAATACAATGAAATGTACATAAAATATCGGCACGTATTTTCATAAGATCGATCTTAGTTAGACTCACATATCCACAAAGAAATACTTCCAAGATTTATGCAGGAATCATCTTGTTAAGTCTTAAGTCTATGTTTATCTTTAAACTAACAGTGCTCGAATTGGGCAAATCCTGAAATCCGACTGATAAAAAATTAAACGACTTTAAAAAATTAAACGACTTTTCCTTTTATACAGTTAAACTATTGGTGCCATGAAACACAGAGATTTTTAAAGTTAAAAATTTTAGATCTCCATGGAAATCACAGGCTATCTGAACACCAACCAAGGTAAGTTAAAGACGAAAATACGAGTAAATGCCAACATTACAATTAATCAGAGAATTAACAACCAAGAGAAGGTCATTTTGAGGCCTCTCAACCATATATCAATCTCTGAGTACGTGAATACATATATCCACAACAAGATATACGCATATACAGACCCAGTCAAGATCAAGAATACCTTCCCCAATATTTTCTCAAGCTCAAAATATTTGATGACCAAGGCCTGCTATCCATGCTACACATATAGTACTCATTCAACTAAAGCATAATCTGTTTCTGAGCCATTTTTAAAAGGGAGTATCTACACGGAAGTAAAATTCTGTAAAATAATTATCAAAAAAGATCAATAGTTAACACGGGGGAATTCCCTCCTTCATTAACTGACTCTTTAGCCTTTTGAAAAAAAAAAAAAAAAAAAAAATCCTTCCTTCTGTGTTTGTTCTTACCCCACTTAACCTTTTCTTCTATTAACACCTCCCACGTTTCTACCAATGTCTTCTTACAGCATAGCTTTGCTTCATTTTCCATGTATTTAACCTTGTTTTCCCTTCCTTCTTTTCTACTAGTCCTTTGACCTTCTCGTCCTTCCATTCTCTCCTCCGTTTTATTCAGTCATCAAATACTTCCGATTCTTTTCATACAAACCGACTTTTACAATACGTAAGAAGGCATATTCTCCCTCAACTGACTTCTCTTTTTTCCACCTTCATTTCCCTCTGTTAGTCACTCCTCTCCTTCGCTCATTTCATCGAGTTCCTCCCCCAAATCATACCTCTCCTATCTGTTTTTGCACTAGATACCCTACTCCCCACTCTATCCTCCACGCTCATCCAGCGTCCCTCTCCCTGCCCCTTGCCCACTATGCCACGCCAAAAGTAACCGTGACATTTAGACTAAAAGGAGTCTGCACCAGACAGATGTTTGAGAAGTCCTTCGCAAGAAATTAAAGACGAGAGAAATGAAGGAAAAAAGACGAAAGAGGAATGTTGTACTCAGGATTTAGAAGGGGAGTTGCCTCGAGGAAAAAGAAAAGAAAAAAGTGGTCTTCCTTGAAATATGAATTTTGATTTTCTCGTTTGTTTGGGCTTATTATTTCTGAGGAGTTATATAGGTACACGTAAACGAACAATGTTTCACAATGACTTTAAGCTGTTATCTTTGTCTATAAAATTGTTTCGTATCTGACAGACATTGATTGCCTTCCTTCCCTAGAGGGGAAAGTGTTGATAGAGATACTGTGTGATGTAAGTTGGAATATGAAATCTAATCTTCTTGGTCAGATAGGTTTGACTTCTGAACCTTTCAAATAACCAATAGGCACAGAATGACAGAATGAATTTTCTGCCTAGAAGTTATATGATTAA
>NC_061100.1:142035783-142052981 GCF_015104395.2 Macrobrachium nipponense | reverse complement strand
TATATAGATATATATATATATATTATTTGATTAAAAAAAAAAATTTCTATGATATATAATATCTAATCTTATATCTATATATATAATAGGATCTTAGATATAGATATAGGATATATATATGTAATATATATATCTATTATATATATATATATATCTATTAATATACTAAATCGATATCTATCTATCTATATATATATATATATTATATATGAATATATATATATATATATATATATATCAATATATATATATATATATATTGCATCTGTGTGATTGTGGTATGCCTAGTGAATATAAATAAAAATAAATAGAATAAAAGAATAATCTTTTCTATATATATATTATATTATTATATATATATAATATTATTATATATATAAATATACACACATATATATCATATATTATATATATATATATTATATATATATATATATATATATACTATATATTATATATAGTGCGTCTGTGTGAGTTTGTGGTGTTCTTGTGATTATAAATAAAAAAAAAATAAATAGAATAAAAACAATAATCTTTGTTTTCCACCAGAAATTTCTTACCAACTGGAAGTACCCGTTTCTCAGAGTGACCGAGAACTCTTCTTGGTCTATTTCAACATTACTGAGGATGTCATGCTTGTTCTGACAACTTGCCCTGACCATCAACATTCAGGTTGCTGAACAGGTTGGTTGGTTTTTTAACGCTTCCAAAGATCATAAAAACGCTAAAAAATACAGGTCGCTTTCCTGTCAGCAGAGTTTTGCGAGGTTGGGTTTGTCATTCATTTGGACACATACATCATACGTCTTCGGAAATACTCTCTGCAGCGTTCCTCTTCAAGAGAGAGAGAGAGAGAAAAAAAAGACAACCGACTGGAAATACAAGTTTCCCTTAAACTACAAAATAATCAAGTTTTTCCAAGCTTGATAGATAGACAGATAGATCGAATATAGAATTTATGTCAAAGGCAAAGCAATGGGACCTATAAGGTCAATCAGCACTAAAACGGAAACTGACAGTAAGAAGGTTTTTAAGGAGTAACAGGAGGAAAACCTCAAAGCAGTTGCGCTATGAATCGTTGGGAGAGGGTGGGTAGCAAGATGGATGAAAGAGAATATGAACGGAAAAGAAGTACAGAAAAAGGAACGAAAGGGGTTGCAGCTGGGGACCAAAGGGACGCTGCAAAGAACCCCAAGTCATGCCTACAGTGCACCGCATGAGATGCATTGTTGGGCACTACCTCCCACGGGATCTTCAACCTTGAGAGCTCGATGCTCGGCCTCCTGGAGAGCGTGTGGGATGACTTGATCAAGCGCCACGGATCATGAAGTTATTTATTTTTTTTTTAACTTCCATAAACACGTGAAGCTATTCCACATATTTATATTTCAGACAATGAAAATAAAAATCAAGGTTTTTCAACACCAATCTCTTATATAGTGCTTTTCACCCGGGGATTCTCCTAAGCATAAAATTAATTTTTCCGTCGTTGTTACCTGTTCCTAAACTGCACAATTTCTTACAAAAGAACAGATGGCATCGAGTCAGGTCACGTGATTTTATGTTTTCACTTTGTAAGTATAACTGAAATCCGCATTCGAGTTCTAAGATAAAATAATTTTCCTTATGTCCATATTTAAATAATATCTTAAGGATTTATATTATGATTATTACAAACCCGAAAACCGATAAATGTTTTAAATCAGAAAAATATTCGAAGAATCTCAGCATCATCTCACTGAGCTTATGAAAAACGTATAATTGCATCCCTCACATTCTCTCTTCCTTACCGACACATCCGTAATTAATTAGAACAAAGAACGATACCAGACCATTAAAAATTTCAAAACGCTTCATATTTTCCGAGTTGCAGAGATAGACGAAATGAACAGGATCGTTAACTGAATCTGAAAAAATATATATATATCATACACCATCAAATGACGTTCTTCCACGCAACCTTTTCATTAATAGGAGTCATCTCGAGGAGTGTGGTTATGACACTCGCTTCACCAGCGATAGGATCAACGTTCAGTAATGTGCTGATGACTTTATAAGAATGGAAATTAATTAGGCGATTACGTGTATGGGGGTTGATAGATTGTCGGAGCGAGAATGAAGAAGGGCATAAGGCAGGCAACACAGCTGTAAGAATGTATATTTTTTCAGCATTAAACTGGTTCCCTTCACAAGGGGTGAAAACTTTCATGACCTCAGCTGCACCATATATATATTATATATATTTGGCATTCTGCCAAACACTGGGGCAACTAATGCCATCCAGCGATGAAACGGAAATTGACAGTAAAAGGTTTAAAAGGTGTTACAGGAAGAAAACCTCACAGTTGCACTATGGAAATTGTTAGGAGAGGGTGGACAGTAAGATGGAAGACACAGAATATGGACGGAAGTCCAGTAAAATGCATGAAAGTAGTTGCAGCCAGGGTCCGAGGGGACGCTGCAAAGATCCTTAAGTAATGCCTACATCGCAACAAATGAGGTGCACTGACGGCACTTTAACCACGAAGGGGGAGCTGCACCATAAGCCTATACATAATGGTCGGTCACTCAGCCGTGCGTTGCAGTCCTACAGACACTGCGTTATTCACCCTTATCCCACATGAACACACTCGGTCCTGGATGTTAAGGTATCCTTGCGAATACAATACTACCTCTTTCAAGCCACTAACCAACCCTTACCTGGTCTTCCTCTCCTCTTTTCTCCAATTCCTAACTATACTCTTTTCACAAACTTATCATCCTCTATTCTTGCCACATGACCAGACCACCTCAAAACAAACGGTCCATCCTTTCACTTATGCTAACCTCTCCCTCCACCTGTTCCTACTTTTTTCCATAGCTCCTTCAAATGCTATAAATACTACGTAAGAAATTCCATCTTGTTTCTTTTCATCTATAGAACTTGTATTTATATGAACGTGTGTGTATGTGCGTTCGTAAGTGTGAATGCATATTATGTGTGTATGAATATGAGGAAAAGAAGGTTGCGGAGTTTGAGAGCAGAGGAGAAAGAGAGAAAGAATGAAAGTTGCTGATTTTTTAAAATGGTGGCCTTTATTCTAACACTTTATTTGACTTTGCTTTCCACAGACAAAATAAAAGTATTCGAGTGTGTTCACCAGCCAATTACTTTTAAACTTTCAAAGGCAGAGACGAACATCAGCAAAATGATTCGAGCATTTAACAAATGTCTCGAAGAGAGCCAGGAAAGGAACTATAAACTATTCTGAGCAGGAGAGAAAGTAAGGAGGGAAGACCTTTTTACCTTCCCACTGAACATTGAACATCCTCCTGCATGCACAGAAAGCAGCAGACTGACCAGATTATGCGAAAAAACAAAACACGAACTACACGACCTGAATAAAGATATACCTTCGGTCAGGTCAGTCTCTATAACTGAGGAGCGAGCGAACGAGCCAGCGGACTTCATGAAAGAGATTCTCATGAGAGAAAACAATCGGTTCGCATTTGCTCATGCGCGCTATCCACCGAACTGGTCGTGCTCGATCATTAGCACGAACTGCCGCGCTATCTATCGTGAACAGAGTGAAAGTACTAGGCATTCGTCTGCATAAGCTTTTTTCTTTCCTTATTATTATTATTATTTTTTTTTGAGGAGGGGAGGATGGAAGTGAGGGGGAATCTGATTTTGCGAGGGTGATTTTGGGCGGGCCGGGTGGGTGGGATGGTGGGGGTTTTGGGGTGGGCGGGAATCTGATCTTGTATATGGACACTTGGAGGACGTCGATTGTGGGGCGTGGGGTTGGACAATGGGTGGAAGGGTGAAGTGGTGCGTTCCGAATATCTGATCTTGCGTATGGTAGTTGGGAAGATCTGATTATTCAAAACTTTCGGTCATTAGGAATTTCACTTTCAGGGAAAAAATGATTTCCAGGTTAATCACAGTAGGTATGAAACTAAAAGAAAACTGGAAGGAGAAACTTAGAATACTGAAAAAAATTCCAGTTCCTGAATAAGGTTGTGAAAATCTATTCTTTTTTTATAGAATTTCTTTCGCTAATGTGTTTACTTACAGAAAAGCAGAGGAAATGTGTAACAGTGATATGTAGCTCACAGTTTTCTAAAACTGAATATCTGTTAAAGTAAATTATCCATTTTTTTATATTAGTGTTGAATGTACCACGTTATACATCTATGAATAATTTAATCATTTATGAATAGTGAAATAAAGATGTACAAAAACATCAGTTTGTATATATATTTATTTGGTTATTTGATGAAGAGCACAAATTCACTTTATAACTTCTTTGCCTTCCTGCGTTGGTAGTTGAAAGAAGTTGAAATTTGAAATATAACAGGAGCAAAAAGTTTATTAATTAGGAAGGATATTTAAAATGTTAAAAAATGTTCCTAATCGACATAACATAATGAGCTGAATTCAAAATGACTGACTTAAAAAATATGAAGATTTCATTACGAATATTATCGCTTCTGTTGATATATGAATATGGTGCAATAAAAAGGAAATGAACATGACTTTACAGGCTGGGAAACACAGGATACACAGTGTGTCATTTTATTTTATGTTTACATGGTTATACAAACTTTCGTATTTAATGTATACGCCCAATTAAACCTATAATGATGCACAGTACGTATATATGCCAATATGCGTTTGCTTATCTAAGATAACGTGCTTCATTTCATCCTTAGTTTTCAAACGTCGAGAAGCTCTAAAACAATACTTGAATGAAAACTTTTGGAGCAACAGAAATCACTAACGAACCACAAGACTGACCTTGCCCAAGGAAATTGGTTAATAGTGTCAAGGAAAAAAATTGTGGTCGAAAGGAGAGCGAAGACAGCCCTTTTCGAATGTTACTATACTATTAAATAACAAAGGTTATTTAGCTAATAATGCCAAGACTACACGTGTTGCTACTGCAGCTTCTACTGCCACTAGAATAGAAAAATAAAGAAGAGTCGAACTTCTAAATTTGCAATAACTAATACTGCAACTATACTCTGTTTTTTCCATCTGTCCATCCGCCTGTGGTGTTTGCGCATGGTACACTACGTCCCGGGCTGTAAATAATATCCTATTTCGAATATTAACGGTGTAATTCGCATACAGTGAATTCTTAAAACACTTTTCAGTTGCAAATATACACCCAGCTATCCTTTTATTACCTAAAACTTACACATAGCGTGAAAGCCCCCGGGACGCAGTGTTACCATGCGAAAACACTACAGGCGAATGGACAGCTGGAAAAAAAACAGTATAGTACAAATATGTCTGACCGGATGTTGTTGAAAAACTAATTTAGTATTAGTAGCACTCAAAGAATGGAATATGTGATTCAGGCATATAGCCAAGCACTGGGACCCACAGAGTCATTCAGCGCTATGATGACAATGAATTGAAATGGAAATGTAAATAATGAACTTTATGGAAATGATATAAGCAACGAGTTTAATAGAAATTATATAAATAATTAGTTTAAAATAGATACCGTAATGACCGATGTTTAAAACGGTAAAATCGAGAAATTTTTATTTCTAATGGAGTTAAAAACTGCCATAGATAAGATAAGAAAATTATCTATATAAACAAAATTACAAGATTTTTATCAAATCTACAAGCTTTTACAAAACTCAAAACATCAATGTTGTCTCCTAATATTTCAGTTATAGTTTTACCATCTAGATGGTACATCTGCCTCTCGTTCACATACCTGGTGCAGTGAACCAGATGTGCTCAACGGTCAAAAACACGCTAGACCACTACTGCCATCAAGATTCTAGAAAATTGTGTGTCAGTCGGCAGTAACCAATCCTAAGCCTTGTTAAAATAACTTCAGTCCTCCTGTTGCTCTGATAGGATTGCCAAAATCCTATTGGAGGCCTAATAATTAGCAAGACGAGGAGATGACCATCGCTCCTGCCACTTGCTTGGTATATAATTACGAATAGAGATTTCCATATCTAAGTGGGGCACTCTATTTGTATCAATTTCTCCTTGGGTACAGGCATTCTTTGCTTCTCTGTCTGCTTCCTCACTCCCTGGGATCCCAACATGACCAGGAATCCAACAAAAAAAACATACTCGTTTTACACCTAAACGAAATGCGAAACAGCCACGCCTGAGCTTTTGTAACTAAAGGATGTGAAGAATTATAATTGTTCAAGCTTTCCAGAGCACTTTTAGTCTGAGTATATGACACAAGACTTCTTATTTGGATGATATGCTATATCTAGAGCTTTTACAATGGCAGATAATGCAGCTGTAAATACTGAAGCAGCAGGAGGCGAGGCAACTGTGCAACATCACAAAAATTATCAGTGACCACAGTTAACCTAATCATTCGCTTGGCTTCGAGCCATCTGTATAAATTTTATAGTCGTTATTTTGAACTTCACCATGTTCTAAAAACAGTGACTTTATTACTTCATTACTGCACTATTCAACTTTCGGTATGAGCCAAGGTGGAATTTTGGAAGGGGCCAATCCATGAACATTCTGAGTCGGTATAGAATTACCATTTACAGATGCATTTAGCTGGATCTGGAATGGAACGGAAGATCTTGGCTTGAATTTGATAGCATCAAGTTGATGAATAACCTTATTTAATGGATATTAACGTTACTTTTAATCCTCATCAAGTATCGGAAGGCTAACTCTTCTCGTCGTAAATCAAGAGGAAGTTGGTTATTGTCCACATAAAGACTCTCGACGGGAGATGTTGGAGAAGCCCCAGTGCAAATACGTAAACCCATATTTTGGACTACATCAAGTTCGTGGAGTTAAACCTTTTGCATACTGATGAATGAATCTGGCATCCATAATCCAACTTTGACCTACATAGTGCATCATACAGTTGTTGCAAAGATTTATCTGCGCCCCATTTAAAGCCAGAGATCACTTTCAGAAGCCTGAGAGATTACTTTGCACCATAAATTTTCAATATGTTTAGACCAAGTGAGTTTGGAATGAAAACTCATTCCATCAGCTTGTATACACAGCTAGTAAGAGCTATGGGCCTGTAACTAGTGATCTGATGAGGGTTTTTATTTGGTTTCTGAATTGGAATTACTATGGAAATTTTCCATCCTCTTGGTAAGATAACCGGTACCGAATTTCTATAATAATCTTCATATGGTACGTTTTTGCTTTCTCGGATAATTGACGAAGCATTACATACAGGATAGTATCCTCACTAGGAGAAGAATCATCCAATGAAGAAAGGGCATCTTGTAGCTCATGCAGAGAGAATTTAGCATTGTACGCTTCAAGACAACCACTAGATAAATCTAAAGGAACCTGGGAGTTTCTAATCCTCTGAAAGTCGGTTTGAATAATCATTAGCACTTGAAATATTAGAAAAGTGCTGACTTAGGTATTCAGCTACATCTTTGGGACTTGTTATTAGTGAATCTCCAAACTTTAAAGAGGGTGTTTTAGGAGGAGAAAATTTCCCTGCAAGCTTCCTTACTTTCTTCTAATCTATTCTGGATGGAGATTTTGAATTACTCTCATTTATGTAGTATATCCACGTATTTCTTTTTGCACTACGAATATATCGATGCGGTTTGGCCATAGCTCGTTGAAATATTATCTTAGTGGCAGATGAGCCACATGACTTGTATTTTTTTTAATAGCATCTTCTTGTAATTTTTCTGAGGAAAGCACATTTCTTATCCCACCAAGGGACTGCAGGCCTTCGTAGTTTTCCACTTGTTAACACTGTATTTATAAAATAGTCATTTGCTTCTGAGTGGCATTTAAAAGATTCATAAGTTTTTTCTAATCTTCTACCCGCCTTACATTTCACCCAGTATGCTTCCATTTTGGTGCTGCTTCTGTATGAACATTCCTGGCGAACTTCAAATGGATAAGAAAGTGATCACTACCGTGCAGATAGTCATCAACAGACCAGTTAAAATCTATAGCTCTGTCTGAGGAACATATGCTCAGATCAATAGCTGAATACGAATTAAAATGTATGTTATGGTAAGTCATCATACCATCATTAAGAAGCACAATATTATTATTATCATCAATAATTAATAACTTCCTGTACAAACCTTTTCCCTTTTATCTGTAGAATCACCTCCCAACAACGGTTTGTGGGCATTACAATCTTCTAGAAGCATGAATAAATCTTTGGAATACTCTCAAATACCCCCCCCTTACTACAAATTTACAGGCACTTGCACTAAAGGTAACCGATGGTAATTGATTTAACAATGACTGAATGTCAGCCACTGAAAAAGCAGATCTAGGAGGAAGGTAAATGGAACAGACAGTAATCTGCTTGTCTAAAATTATCTTTGTAGTAAGGGGTATTTGAGAGATTACCAAAGATTCATTCACAATTATAGCAGCTCCCCCATATGCACAGTCACCAGCAGGAGGAACAGAGGAGAAAATCTCATAGTGAACCAGGATTAAAAAAACTCTGAGCCTAATTTGGTTTCTTGCAGACTACTATACCAGGATTTCTCTCTTAACAAGAGTTTTAGTTCCTCTGCACGTGTACGAAGTCCTTCACAATTCCATTGCAGGATATCAAAAATGATTACCATATGAAGAGATCTTTTAGTTGGCTGACCAAATGAAGAATAAGAAGCTCTTGAAAGAGAGGGCTTACCTGACGGAGATTTGGTCATATTAGTATTTCTTGTTGGTCTACTCAATCTCTCAGAGGAGGGAGACTTTTTTGATGCCATAATTTTACATTTTGCTTTGCCTTGTTTGGGCAGGGTGACAGAGGAGGCGATGTGGAATGGGTACATTAATCTTTATAACTTGCCATTTTATATTCCATATTTACATGATGTACCTCTGGTACATGAGATACTGAAGCCCGTATTCTCTCTTGTGGGGGGAAGATTCCCTAAATATGGGAGTGATTGCCTGGGATGACTCCAACGATGAGGCTAGGGAGGCTTCTGAAGAAGCCTGAAGTGCTTCTAAAGAGGGGGTTTTTGATTAGCTTCGACAGAGGAAACTTCTGGAGCTTGAACAATTTCAACTCTGAATCAAGAAGCTGATTCTTTCGAGGGGTGGAGCTCTTTTGATAGGCAGAGGAGCTAGATTACTCATAGAAGGACGAGATTCCTTTTTTAGTGGTGGTTATTTGTTGGGAGAACTGGAATTACTATACTTCTTGTTTCACCACATCAATATATTTAGTTGTCCTAGCTAAGAATTTCTTTGCATATCCTACACTTATGCTCTGGATGTGCTTTAAGTAAAGTTTCCTGTTCATCCTTGTAAGATTCACAATTCCTGTCTCTGGGACTATCTTCCTTCTAACAGTTAATGCAATTCAACTGTCTTGAACAATCTCCATGCCCTGGAAGGCAGCATGTGCCACAGAGCTTAGGTCTTATACATACCTGGGATGAATGACCATAACCAAAAACAGTTGAAACACTGATGTGGCCGGGTTTAAAGGTACGAATATCAATTATTTCTGTTTCTACTTCAATGGAATTCGGCAATCTTCATCATAAAACGTAAACATAATCACGGAAGACCAACGTATTTTAAATACCCTCCAAACGTCAAGATGGACACATATCAAGGATTGTCTCCTCTGAAAATTCATGCAAGTACTGGTGGAAGATGACACCTTTAGCATAGCTAAAATTGTAGTGAGGCTTTACTTCTTTGATAATTCCTTCGGGGGTAATCTTCCAGTTGGATATCATGGCTGCCTGTTCCACTGATTCAGCATAATTTGTCAAAAGCATGTAATTTTGGAATTATTAATGCCTCCTATCTAATGTTGCAAGTATCTCCCGAATAGTATTATGTTAACCAGATTTTCTTTAACTGTTATTACAACCCAATTTGCAGGCTTGGGGGTTCTTGCACGGAGTGTTCAATTACTTTGTTATCAGGGTTTCTTGGGTAATATATCTTTAGGTCAGAAGGGGCCCTTTTTACTAATGAACACAAGATATTCTTCCTAGACTTCTTAAATTCAGAGTAGGTAGGCAACCAAAGCCCCTTTATAACCCAAACCTGCCAGGACTGAAAAGTGTCTGCCAGTCTTATTTTATTAATAGCTCCAAATCTGCTAAATTCCTCATTTATTCTTTCGTATCTTATATCTAATGGAAGAGAGACAACAAATAAAGTGAATTCATCTTCCTCGGGCTCAATACTTTGACAAATAAATGGTTCTAGAGTTACCGCCAATGTTTTTTTGCATTTTGGCAGATCCAAAGCAGATTTCCAAGGTGGGTGCAGAGGTCTTCATTTGTTCCAAAACAGTATCATCAGAGGGCCCAAGGGTACTTGAATCTTTATTGCTACAACTCATACAGATCGAATAGAGAAAAAAATTAAGTAATCCTCAAAAAGATATCAGCCTTTCGTGGAGTTTATTCCTCCACTAGTGAGAACAGACTCCCAAATGTCCGCATCCCTATCCTACCCCACAGGGGATGGCACAACATGATTAGAGTGGCCCAAGTGTAAGCCAAACCCGCTTGATAGGACTGAGAATATTACAAGAATATAATCATCCCCACCCTAATCATATTATGGGCAAACTGGACAGAGTCCTATCCACAGAACCAGGCCCCCTGGAATCCGTGGTCTCTCAGTTCCCACTATTTAGCTTTGGATATAAACCTAGTCCCAGCTATGATTCCTTCTTCTATTTAACAAGTCCAATAAATTCATCAAAAGTGGAAAATTCCACAAACATATTCCAAATATGCATGATATATATGTATATGATGCATGGGGCTCTTGGGTTTGAACCCGGGAACAAATTCCTGGGGTTCAAGAGCCGCCAATATCACGTCAAGGTGGTCTCAATTTAAGGGGTAGCGCTCAAACCCATCACTACTATTATTAACACTGACGAAAGAGTTTTCAGCATTAAACTGTAGTATGAAACTGAAAGCACTACACAAAAGGTGGAAAAAAAGACGGGTTCTTGTTTTCAAACACTGGTGAGAAGGCAGTGTTACCAAACAGAGGAGTAAAACGTAAAAACCAAGTATGGTAACATAGTTGAGTTTTATCCAGGGTGACCAGACGTACCCCATTTCGAATCTGTCCCCCGAAAATTCACTACCTTCTGGGGACGTACTAGTGTCCCCCTTCAAGGAATTTGCCCACTATATGTCTCCCATTGCCAATCGTAATAAATTGCTAATTGTTCAAAGATAAGTCAAGATATTTTTTCTAGGTTTCTTTATGGCTCTTGTAGCATCATAGTGGATAATGTAAAAATGCCTTTGCTTTACTTTACTCTTCACAGAATAACGACTATAAGTTTCCTTTTTATGCTATCAAAGCATTTATTTTACTATTGAAAGTGACACTTGCTCTGAATAAATGCTTACTGAATCATACCCTTTCTTTTATTCAAATGTATGCTTATATATCTAAATACATAATTTTAAAAAAAATAAATTTCATATGGCAGGATTCAGGATGAAAAGATCAAGATAATATATATATATACTATATATATATATATATATATAATATATATATATATATATATAACACACACACACACATATATATATATAATATATAATATATATATATATATATATATATATATATACTATATATATATATATATATTATAAAGTATATATCTATTAAGGGTCATGTTTATGCATAGCATATACGTACTTTATTATTAATTCAAAGGTATGTCCCCCTTTCACATCTCAAATAAATGGTCACCCTAGCTTTATCTATATTTGAACGCTATACCTGCTTAATATGTACTTGGAATTCAACTAGCAGTAACAGGCAGTGCCATGTGCGGGGGCGGACAAAAACCTTTCACTAGACGCTACTTTACACCACACTTTGGCGAGCGGATGCTGAGGAATGTATAGATCATTTCAAACTGATTGACTGATCGATTGATTTCTATAAAACAACCGCCCCCAGTGAGTATGGGCATCGGGGGTGGGTGGATTATGCCAATTGGAATAGTAGTTTGGGTTTAATTACTAAAGTGACAAATATTAACACCTACGGACTAATATTTGTTTTCGCGCAAGGGCGTCGATTTCACCTAGGGACTAATACTGTGACTTTTGGTTACAGAGATTTCCTATAAAAACGTAGGTGAAAAAAAGAGTTAACAAACTTAATGCTGTGATACATACACCCCTTGCAAACCGCAAAATTATAGGATAAACAAAAAAATGAAGTAGGGAGCGAAACCCCATGAATGACGAGGACAAATGGTAGCCTAGAGTAAACTTCAGGGGTGGAAGTGTGACCTAAGAGGATGTAGGGGAAGGATATAAATGCAGTGAACTGCTCTTGGTTTAATTCTGTCGCGATTCGAAACATAGAAAAATCTCACATATAAAACTGTATTACTCATGGGGTTAGATAGGCCTACTATAACGGTTCTATAACTGGGATGAGAAAAGGAGCTCATGTCACCTGTGCCTAGATTCAAAATTGAAGACTTAAAATTTCTCCATGATATATCACAAGTAAACTGAACGTGCAAAATGATAAATGAAGTTGATTGGCTGAATAACATTTTTCTTTTTGTCACACGTGAAAAACCATATGGAAGCGTACACGAATAGGCAGAAATAATCTTAGGCTAGACATACTTTAGCATCAATGTTTCTTTTATACATTTAACATTACCTGCCTGCTGTTTTACATTTTATGACTAATGCTATATATATATATATATATATATATATATATATATATATATATATATATATATATATAGCCTTAAATACACATATTTATTTTGTTTGGTTTTCTCATCTTTTTTTATCTATTCAGTTAAGTAGTGAGCATAATTCATCCTCTATCAATGAAAAATATCTTTACGGTTCACATCTTGGAGAAACGGACAAAAATATAATTTAAAAAAATTATTTTCATCTTCCAAAATTTCCTTAGAGAAATTTAGACACCCATGGGGAATTCTGGTAATGGTCAATCTCTTTATTTTCAAGGAAATGAAAGTAAGAAAAAAAATGGAATGCAAAAATGCATCCTAACCTAACCTAGAGTGCAGTCTGTTATTACAACATGGGTGGGGATGGGATGGGATGGGAGGGGAGGGGGTTTAAATCTCCCTCAACCATTAACCTAACCTAAGAATAAATAATAAACTAAAATACTTGCATGCACCAGCCTAGCCTAACTTAGGGTGCAGTCTTACTTCACCATAGGGCTTTGGCCCCTTCTGTCTTGATGTTATGTATTGGAGGTGATATTCATGATATAAACTCACATGTTACAACTTAACTTTATTGTACTGAGCGGGATTACAACAACAACAACACACACCGACATCTGGCGGTGGCATTAGGAATCATGGAACTGTTGGTAGCGTTCTCAACAATACAATTATCATAATTACTGAATAATTATTAATAATATAACACCTTCCAAACCCACTTAACATATCCTGGCCTACGGTGGCATAAATCACATTGTGAAATGAAGGATTCCATCATATCATAACCTATCATAAACTGAGGTGTTTATTCTCCCTGGCCAGGGGAACTTGTCCCTCTGGTTCCTTCAACTCTATCACACGTAGGGTACCATGGTTTATACAAAACCAGTCTGGCAATGATTGTGCAACCATAGCTATGTACTTAGAATAGCCTGGATGAATGTTTCCTTAGGAATGAGGGTGGGTGTATGGTGTTGTTAATTTAGGAAGGGAAATCACTGACACACCAATCTAGCCCTATGCCCTTCTTTCATCGATTGTAATCCACTATAGCCAGATAACCGCTAAATAGTTATTCAGCCCTTTAGGGTAACACAAGCACTGTGAGGTTTAGCAAAACATTCATAAGGTTATGACTTACTCCGAAATCAATCGTAGAACCTCTCTGGTGAAGCGTGTCAATACGCTAATTATTATCATCCATAAGCTACAAGGACGTGAACAAGCCCAACACACTTCTTGCATACACATGTACACATGGGATGCAACAAGCAACTACACGTTTGTTCAGTGGCAGATATGATAGTAAGTAACATGTGCTAGTAAAGCTGTACCTAATGCGCAAAATGCTCTGAGTACGCAACTGTCTCCTATGATTCTGTTGAAAAACAATTAACAGTCTATTTTAGCAATTAAGTAAAACGGGCATTTTCATCCACTAACACGGTATGTATACGTACCTAGCTTGTTGAGATAGGCCTACAGGGCATATCAATCACCTTTACCAATGATACAAGCACTTACCTTTCAAAAAAAAAAAAAAAAAAAAAAAAGTGCTAGAAGGCATTGTACAAAAACTATGGCAACTGTTCTCATTACGGTAAATGTAAATACAAATACCTCTTCATGGACTATAAGAAATTAAGATGCATGCAATTTTGCTATTGAGGCACCTTGGAACTTAACGGTTGGTAACGTCATTTCCCACGATCACATGATGCCTGTGGGTGCCAAGAGAAATCGTTCGTTAATGTTGGAGTGTAAATTCTCAACAATTTTAAATATTCTTTCCACGAAAAAAAGAGCAATTATTTATAGCTAATTTTTGAGACGTCACCGTACCGATGAGAAGATTGAGCTAACACATTTTGTTGTGCTTCGACCCTCGAGGCTTGAGCCACCCGTAGGAAACTTGTTTGTCATATACAGTACTATTGTTTATATTTTTACAAAATGTACAATAAAAACATTGGAGTTATATTTAACAGCTTTGATATTAGTGATGAAATTTTATAAACAAATACTTATCTTTAGAGAAGAATAACATTTTCCCAGCTTTGGTTAAAATTGGGATTAAGATCTTCGACCATTCGGCATTCAGCAACAAACATCGTTCAGCTGCTAAACTCCCAAGCAGTCCTTAACAATTTTCGTGAATTTCTCCCGGATGACGATTGCTGTCCAAAATCTAACCTAGCTGTCTTGCGTTTGAAACAGAAAGACGAGAAGACGAAATTGTCTTGGACGAGCACATGCAAAAGCACCCGCGGTTGTGACGATAACAGAGACTAAAGTTAAGTGAAACTGAACAGGAGGAACTCGGCCTAGTCAATTCATTTGCCAAATCTGGTAACCAGAAGTTCCATTTATATCCTTCGGTAAGTGCAGTTCCTTTTGTATAACATTTTGTTTTCGTAGTTTCTTGTGCTAGAAATTACTCGCGAGACAAGAGATAGGGTAGTAAAAAAGAAATTTGGTAGGATAGCCTTCGAACGATAGTAGGTGTGGTGCTACTTTGGCTTGTTATCTACGTGTCACCTACTCCTAGGTACAAGTGCTAACCCGGCGGAAGCTCCTTGGAACGCCGTATTTAGAACTAGTCCCTCGGGGATCAACATACTATTAGTATATACACATTTCTGTATTGTGTGGTCGACAAATTATATTTATTAACGATATTAAGTACTTGGCAAGGCGTCCCAAGGAGCTTCGACCATGTCTAGACTAGCGCCTCTTGAGTAGCTATGTGACGCGTAGATAACAGGCCAAAGTAGCACCGGTTATTCAGTTTAAGAATGAAATTGTATATATTCAAATCGTATTAGGGCAAATTCCTTGGCTATTCACATGGGTCATATATTGCGTGGGGTAAAAATGGTGTTTAGAAATGAATCAAGTTGAAGGTGTATCCTTGATTTTATTCCTCATAAAAATGTATTATGCCTATTAATTTGCTGAATTCAACCGAAACTTTCCTCAGCTGGGACAAAGAGGGTTTTATTTGGATAATCACCATGAAAAAATATGCCCTTTTTAGAAAATGACAAAGAATTTGCAAATAGTGAAAAGAAGTCGGTTAACACGTACTATGCTTAGAATTTGAGATCATCCATACATAGTAGCCTACTGTCTTTGTATCTCCTCCCTTTTTCATCAACGATTTGTGTAAAATAGCTGCAAGCTATACAGAATACCGATTAAGAGTAGATAACTTCGAGCAAGGAACTATTTTAGTCTTTTCCTCCTTTTTATTAAAAGAATGCTGAGAAAATAACCGCAAAATACCATTGGAGAGAGTGAGAATCATTAAATCGTCTCTGCAATCAGACGCTCGTATTGAGGATGGAAATTTTTTCCGATGGAAATATATTTGCAATTCACGTAAAACACGCAGGATTGAATGCGCAAAAATTGTGGGTGAATATAATTGAAAGTTAAGCAAAGCACACTTGCGTTTAATTCGTGTATGACATCAAACTTTCGTTAACAAAAAGAAAATGTACCTCAGCACAGAGTGCAGACTCCTTACAGTCAGACGCTCGTAGTGATTATTGACATAGAAACTAATTTTAATATTCCACTCCTTGCCTTTACATTTTCCAAACACATTGTACGGAAATATAATAGTAAATTATGGATGTACGGAAATATAATAGTAAATTATGGAAAACACGGGGGTTTTAATACCCAAACTGTTGTGGGTGAATATTATACCAACCTTCCGTTTAAGAAAGTAAGTGTACCTCTGAACAGTGTGCATTCGATTGTTCCTCTTCCAAGAAGTATGACGAGAGTATTTGCACCAAGGAACACATAGCGCCTCAGTGGCGTGATCGGTATGGTCTTGGCCTGCCACCTCGGTGGCCGCGGGATCGATTCTCGGGCATTCCATTGAGGGGTGAGAGATGTGTAATTCTGGTGATAGAAGTTCACTCTCGACGTGGTTCGGAAGTCACGTAAAGCCGTTGGTCCCGTTGCTGAATAACCACCGTTTCCATGCAACGTAAAAACACCATACAAACAAACCAACGAAAACACCATCATTTTACCAACGTAAAATTAGCTATTCGTTTCAAGTTTCATAAAAGGGAAGCCAGAACTTAATTTGATTTTTTATTTGTCAGATATTTGAAGAAACGCTAATAATACGTGATTATTGGTTTTTAGCACATGGGATTTAATCGCATTTTGACCGCAGAATGAGCTTTCTTTACTCGATTCAAAACCAGTTCGTATCCCATAATATAGAGGGTCCGATAAAAAAAAATAAAACCTTCCACATTCATGATAAGATCTGAATCTCGAATGGATACCCTGTGCGGGAAAGGTCCACAGCATCAGCCACTTCGTGCACCTGTAGAGGCTCATAAGTAGTACGTTGAGCCTCCTAGATTACTGCTTTCTCATCGTAACGTTACGTGTTTTTCGCGTAATCAGTTTCTAATATGTCTACCATGCATTGTATCCAGCTCTTTCTAGGTCTCCCAAGTCTCTTCCTTTTCC
>NC_061100.1:142025783-142033283 GCF_015104395.2 Macrobrachium nipponense | reverse complement strand
ATCCACTCGTACGTGTGTATGTATATGTATATTATACATATAGTAACATATATATAACATATAGTATTAAATGTAATAGATATACATATCTTATATATAAATATATATATATATATATATATCTATATATATATATATGTATATATATATCTGTATGTATGTATGTATGTTATGTTAATACTCAAGTCTAAAAGGCCCATTAAAACACTCTAGTTTAAAGCTAAGGACTATATTTTGGTGGACTAACTTCTACCCTTATCAAGTAGTGAATGACAGGAGTAGTTACATTAGTGAAATATATAGTGGGGGTCACTGCTAAGGCGACGTTGGTTCTGTCAGTTGTCTTAATCCGCTTCATCGTTGCCTTAAGAAAGAGTCTATATGTCAGAGTCCCAAGCTCCATGGAAAAGTTTGGTCCTATCATCTTGTAGTTTTTATCAGTGCAGAGCTACCATCTGACATTTGTATCGACAGCTGCTCTTGTATAAGATTCGGGAATGAGTTTCTAATCCATGGTATGGGTTGTGTGATTTATGTGATGGAAAATTGCCTTACTATGTTGTCCATATGTAAACTCAGCATAGCAGGTGACTTATTTCTTAGACCCCTTAGAATTTGCTCTCCAGATTTTCTTAAATTTTGTCCTTTGGTAAATCACTCAACAACCTTGTTTTGTTATATAACAGATGTTTTATGTATTTTTCTGGTAGATTCGAACCTAGTTAAGATATAACAACCGAGTGCAGAACTTGCACCCTTCGAGAAAATTTTTGTATTAAGGAAATTCAAAATGGCAGCTGGTGGCTATCAGAAAACCTAAATTAACCTATATTCGAGCTTGTAATTGATATAGAGAACTTACAATTTGGAAGCAAAATGTATGTTTTTTACCCAACCCAAAGGAATACAAACTGTGGACTCCAAATGATCATATTTCCTTATTTTCAGACCATATCATAATTATGAGGCCAAATATCACAAATCTTTGTCAAATATAAACCCATTATTTCTCCAAATCTCATATGATTTCAAAGATACATATCAAGATAATATTATACAACTGTTCATTAAATTCGGTACAATACAGTAATATGCATAATTCTACAATTTTATTTTAGTCACTATTGGATGAATCCACCTTAACTCTAACTGTATCAGCATCATCACCTTCGACATATTCGTCATAATTTTCTTCTCTGGAAGCAGAAATTGAGCGAGGATTTTTACATTCCCTCTCTGCATGGCAGGCACAAAAGATAGAACATGAAATACAAGCACTGGAGTAGCTACAGCGTGCAGTGGAACAACAGTCTAATGATGTGCATCCACATTTAATAATTTCTAGTACTGATACAGGAACTGGTGATACATCTGATGGCAAGGCTGTTGGTTGCAGTTTATTTGTGTCAGTGTTTATGTGCCATCCATAATGCACAGTATTAAGTACAGGTGGATTAGCTTCTAGGGCACATCTACAGATCGCATCTTGGAGCTGGGCTCTATACACATGCTGTTCTAAAGCTTCTTTGGATTTGGAGCAAAATTGAGCTTGTGATTGGCCATTTTGTTTCTCTAAACCATGTATCGAAGAGATGTCATATCAGATTTATTTGAAAATCTATAACACGATGCTATGAATGCTGTATGTTGAAACTAGATGCTATGAATGTTGTGCATTGAGACTTGATGGTATGAATGCTGTGCATTGAGACTTGGTCTTTAGAATTGTTTCTCTCTCAATTCCCCACAAACAAGACACTGTCAAATCGTGAAAGTACATGAGCAGCTTAATCATTGTCTTAAGATATCATTGTGCTTCTCAACTATGCCCTTTATGTTTACACATTTTCTTCCTGAACTTGAACCAATCATAACCAGATTGCATGTGAGCTTCTTTGTCTTGTAGTAGTGAAGAAGCAAAACAAACACATCGCTGTCATCAGCAGTGACATGTATACTGTGTTTACCAGAACTATAGTGCGTTTACTTTTCTAAGATCGCTCCGGTGGGCCGGCCAGGTAGAAAAGGCAGAGTTGTCATATCTACAGGTATGTAAGTCCCATAAATGCTTCCCAGCCAGATAATCCTTCTTAGGAGGATTCGCTTTAGACCTTGGGAGTCGAGGGAAAGGATTTGCTTCTTCCCTGTTAACTTTTTTTTAAAATTTCATTTTCATTCCCTATTCTATTTAGCTATCCCTTCTTTCTCTTTTTATAATTATAGATGCACTGAATGGCCTGTTGGCTCCGGTGTTTGGACTTGAGACATAAATTCGTAAGTCAATCCGTCTATTATGCCCTTAGAAAAGAAAACCACTCATTTCTTCTTTGCATAAAATTTTTATCTGAATCATCCAAGTCAGTCACAGGACTCACTTTCTCTTTTCTTTTTTGAAACACTGAAGATTCCACTATACTTCCCGTCTCTCTTGCTTCCTTGTTAAGTCTATGAATAGTCATTTCTGACACTTTAGTCGCTTCAGATGTTCTCTGGATAGCCTTCGAAACATCAGTAACAAGACCTTCATGATGTTTTTATAAAATAACGTATTTCAGGAAATTATAGACTATTTCCTTGGCCTCAAGTGGTGGGTGAAGACGTTTACGGGAGTAGTCACTTGGGCTAGGCTGTCCATACATATCACAGAGGGTGATCGAGAGCAAGAATCCTTTAATGATATTGACCATGACCTTTTTAATCCTCTTAAAAACTCATAGGTCCCCTAAACTCAGATCTGGCATCCCCGGGGAAAAAATATGCCATATCTTCATTTTAATTGATGAAACTGAGCTTTTAACGAAGAATATACGAAATAAGATATCTTCAAAATATCTTATTAAAACAAAGAACCACATTTCGAGAAATGGAAACTATTTCAATAGACTCTAGAAGTTAATATGATTACCATAACATGAAAATTGGCAACGTATGATATCTGTACAAGCCACACCACAGCGATCTTAGAAAAGTAAACGCACTATAGCTAGATGAATGACTGGCTGAATGATGACTACATCTGGTTTCTCATGTGTTGTACGAATATCAGGTCTCTTTCTTATTCATTACAGGTCTCTGTTGGAGTTGGTTCAGGTCCAGTAACTGCCAGCAGTCTTCTGCTTTGACGTAATAGGTCATTCATCTCTCAAAGATATTCACAGATAGGATTGATTAACTTAAGTTTCTTCTCTCTGTAACAGTGTGACAAACCTTTTGAGATGGGAATGGTGATATTATGGTCTGCTTATGTTGTAGGATGGCATTGTTTCTAGCTTGTGATGTCCGAGTAGTTTCCTTGATGCTGTTAGCATAGTATCTGTTAAAGATTAAATATGCATCAGCATTCTTAAGGTGAATATGTTATATTGTACAATAATTTTTTATATAGTCATGAACAAGTCTATGGGAAAGCCAGTGGACTATCCGCAGAATAGCACATCCATCTTGAACTATTGCACCTGGAAGAACGGATTTATGATCTGTGAGCTTAACTTGAACTTTTGTCTTCAGTGTAGATTTAGATTTTGTAAGACACCTTTCGCCAGATTCATCAAACATTGCTGCTGGAACTGGCAAGTTTATGTCCCAGAGCATCCTTCATATCAATTTCTCGAACTTTCTGTAAACATAGTACTCTGGAGTAGATCAGTGATGTGTCATTTACTTCAACACTGACCTTCTTCCTAGATACAGACCAGGTTACAACTTGCTTTGTGAGTGACTTTTGAAAACTTTGACCTTACCCTTCTTCATAACTCCTCATCAACTCTTCTCCCAATTGGACAGAGTTATCAACATTTAACAGATGTAGGTGATATCCTTTTAGTGATAATGTTGACAAGGCGAATCCAGGTAAAAAAATCACAGGTATAAAGTCACATTAATCTTTCCTAGATAGTGACCCCACGGGTTTTAACTCGGTTTGTATCCATGTATCCACCTTTGTAGCATGTTTAGTACAAGCTCATTGGAATTACCGTAAAAACTTAAAAGACTGTAAATATCATAAAGACAACAATAATAATAACTCAAAGAAATATTCCAAATTATTCCCTGTGACTTTATTACCGCCCGCCATAAATTAATGTGACTTTTTTTTCTCCTGTGACTTTCTTTCCTAGCCAAAATTGTGACTTTTTTCTGTAACTTTACTTCCGGCCACCGGCAAGGCATGCTGGTAACCAGGTTATTCTGAATCTTTTGTCTATCTGTGCCATCTTTCTAGATCCTTGATGCACCCTCCTTGTGTGTTGTAACTGTTTGCTGAATATCTATATGATAACGACATAACATCATTCTTTAGCTGTGCACATACTATATGGAGGCCATATGCCCATCGCTTCAGTGTTATGCCCATTATACCCCCAGAACTCTATGAATTGATCTGACCAAATTCCACTCCACACACCAGGTTGATGATGCATAACATAATTATCTCCTAAGAGCCTCTCCTGCACTGAACCAGACAATTTTGACATACAATGCAGATAATACAGGCAGTACCTGGAAAAATAACACCAATTATACATTGTAACACCTGCAATACATTATTCTACAGAGTATGTAAACGTTGAATAATAATGACACATGATTTGTAGGCGTTAGACCAGCTGAGAATCAATATATTTTTGTTTTTGGACATAAATGTTTTCGAGTTCCACCAACCAGATGGTTTATGAATATTGCCTTGCGATTTCCACACGATGTAAAGGAAAGGAAATTAATTTATAATTTGCAGGGGTTATTATGGGTCAAGAGCGCCTCAGTGTTGTGGTTGGTATGGTGTTGGCGTCCCACCTCGGTGGTCACGAGTTCGATTCTCGGCCATTCCATTGAGGAGTGAAGATGTGTATTTCTGGAGATAGAAGTTCACTCTCGACCTGGTTCAGAAGTCATGTAAAGCCGTTGGTCCCGTTGCTGAATAACCGCTGGTTCCATGAAACGTAAAAACACCATACAAACAAACAAACATTGTGGGTCGAGATAATTCGACACTAGGAACCAAAGAGCTGATGGTTTTTTCCTAAAGAGAGCCCAGAATATAGATAAATAGAACATTATAACATCTGATAGTACACTTTGTACACTTCTGTAACCAAAAACATGAATTTTGTCACTGAAATCAAACTTGCATGTTAAACAGAAAACAAGATATGGCTGAAAACTAACATTCCCTGATACTCAAAAATGGCCATTTTAAATCATGGCAATACAAAATTTTCCCCAAAGGTGTTCTGCACCCAGTTGTTTTATGATAAAGTGGGTCTAGTAGCAATGAAAAACTTAAAAAAACAATTGTTCCAAAGGTGTCTGCACCCAGTTGTTTTATTGATAAATAGGTCTAGATAGCAAGAAAACTTAAAAAAAACAAAAAAAAAATGTTATCTCTTGAAACAAGGTATTATTCACCAAAAAAATCCACGGACTAATTGAACAATTGAAAGAATCAACTTATCTTGCTAAAATACCCTAAACACATAATAGAAAATGCCATACATAAAGCAAAGAGCATTTTTTACAAACTCACAGAAACCAAGGAAAAGGAAAAATACACACATGAAATCATAATCCTTCATGTGGGTAGTTTACGAGAGATCACACAAATCTTAAGCCAACCCAACCCTTTCATCTGCACTTATCCAAATACACTGGGGAAATCCTTGATGAACATTCAGCAGAAACCAGTTTCCAAAGACATGGTGGTTTATGAAATCCCCAGTAGGAATTGTGATAAGTCATACTATGTTTTCACAGGAAAATCTCTCTCAGAAAGGTTAACTCAACATAAACCATCAGTTAGATATGGACAACATAGTTTGGCAATTTTCCATCATATAAATAACATAAACCATACCATGGATTGGAACTCATCCCGAATTTCATACAAGAGCAACTGCCGATACAAATGTCAGATGGTAGAATCTGCACCGGTAAAACAAGATAATAGGAGCAACCTTTCCAATGGTGCCTGGGACTCTGATCATATAGGCGTTATCTTCCTTAAGGCGACGATGAAGTGGAATAAGATAGTTAACAGAATCAATGTCAGCTTAGTAGTGACCTCAGGCATCACTTAAGGGGCTATCTCCCACTATATATTTAGCTAAATGCAAACTCCTTCTGTCATTCACTATTTGACATGTGTGGAAGTTATTCAAACAAAATATAGTCCTTAGCTTTAAACCAGTGTTTTAATGGGCCTTTTATATTTGAGACGTACCCTGTTTTAACAGATGAATTACATATACACACACACACACACACACATATATATATATATATATATATATATATATATATATATATATATATATATATATATATATTATCATACAAACTTTAACTTATATAGGCTATATTCGTATTTCTGCACACTAATACGGAGCAAATGTAAATTTTGTACGTGGTATTTTTGTAAATGCGCAGAATTCACTTAAAAAAATACTCAGAAAGAAAGACATTGGGAATTCTCATGGATAACTGTCACCCTCCAAAATAACTTCGTTGGTAATTAATGGTCATAAATGAAGTATTAAATATAATTTAATGGATTCTATATGGTAAAGGTCATTTTCCTCATAACGGCAACAGACATTATGGCGAATTATTGCCTATTTAGCTAAAGTCAAGTACTGCAGATTATTGGACAGGATTAAAAACAAGGAAGAAAGTCTGATGGGCTGTCTGTGCCATTCACGAATTCTTATTATTAAGAAAAACATTTATATATATACAAATTCTATTTTACGTTTCCCAGAATTTCATTGGTACTGCAGCAGAATTATCGTAACTCCTGAAGAATTTTCGAGCTCAGTCTGTTTTTGTTTTTGGTTTCAGCAAATCGTGATTCCCAGAAGGTCAGATTTAGGTGGAAGGTATTTTTAGAAAAAAAAAAAATCAAGGTATGTGTTGGCAACAACTTTGGTAAATAAAAATTGCCCTGTGCGCATGTGACCCGTAGGGGGTTAGTTCCGTCAGTCCACCTCATGCGGTGCAATGTAGGCATTACTTAAGGTTCTTTGCAGCGTCCCTTCGGCCCCAGCTGCAACCCCCTGTCATTCTTTTGATAATACCTCCATTGACAGTCAAAAGCCACATGAGTGTTAAAATATATTATTGTATAATGCTAAAAATTACTAGGAGAAACTTTCGGATACTGCTCCGTATCCCTCTTAGTCCTGCTGATCAAATACCTCCATTCATATTCTCTTTCTTCCATCTTACTTTCCACCCTCTCGTAGCAATTGATTAATAGTGCAACTGCGAGGTTTTCCTCCTGTTACACCTTTCAAACTTTTTCCCTGTCAATTTCCGTTTCAGCGCAGAATGGCCTTAGTTGTCACAGTGTTTGGCATGTATGCCAAAAGTCTATGAATCAATCAATCAACCTATACGCATGCTGGTAGATAATAAATAAACCCCTCTCCCCATGAACACATGTATGAAAGATGTGAGGACAAGTAGAAAAGACGAAAGTAAATTATTGATTGTAAACAACAACTC
>NC_061100.1:142015783-142020783 GCF_015104395.2 Macrobrachium nipponense | reverse complement strand
ATTCATGACTTAAGTCATTATTAGCGCATGTGATAATGGCTTAAATCATTATCATTCTCTGGGATTCATAATAACTTAAATAATGATTATTCTTTGTGAAAAATGACATATTAATGTTAGTCTTAGTTTTTACTTTTCTCATATTATTATTGAAACTTGGGGTTGATAATCTAAATCATATTTAGTCCTTACGATGTCTGACTAACATCATCATCAATGATGTAAAACTGTAATATCAGATGCACAATTAGACTATCACTACGAGACTCCTTGTTGGTTGAAGGTAAGACTTCATATGATGTCAATTGTCTAAGATTTGTAGAATGATCAAAGATTGAGCTCCAGGAAGGGAACACACTTGTCCGTTTATATATATATATATATAATATATATATATATATATATATATATATATATATATATATATATATATATATTAAAAAATATTACACCTCAGACATCAGTTAAGTTATATTTCGTTTGGGTGTAAGTTATTCCCAGGGCTTAGTGAATACGATATCGAACGATATTTGCATGGAGAAAAAGATGACAACAGTCACTGCCGCGCTCGTCCTTCAACTCGATGAGAGAGAGAGAGAGGAGAGAGAGAGAGAAGAGAGAGAGAGAGAGAGAGAGGAGAGAGAAATTGTTCCATTTGTATTTTTGCCTAACATTTCTCAATTGTCTGGTTACCATCGAAATTTCTTCAGTATCAACAGATCTCTCTCTCTCTCTCTCATTATTATATATATATATATATATATATATATATATATATATATAGATATATATATATATATATATATATGTATATATATATATGTGTGTGTAATACATATTATATATATAATATACATATATATATATATATATATATATATATATATATATATATATATATATTATATATATATATATATATCTGAACGAGGTGAGATTACTAATATAATGATGGCAATGAAGACTCATTGTCGGTAATGATGCTGAACACTGTGGAGTTGGTGAAGTAACGTAATTAGAGGCTGGATCTCTATCTTACTTTCTCCCTCTTTTGGTCAGTTTAATGATTGCCATTAATATATAAATCATTAGCGAATATAACGTGATAACTCAAGCAAAATATTGCGATGTCAAAACTCAGAATTACCGATCTGTCATCAAAAAATGACTGACGTTTATAAAACCGCAATTTTGTGAATAGTAGAAATCGGTACATTCGCAGACGACAAAAGCACAAGGCTTATTAAGCTCACCTGGAAAAAGGCATCGAAATTGAATTTTTTTTACAACTAGTTTTTGAGTTTTGAAAAAAAAAAGGTGAGTCATGTCAAGAGTAAGAGCATGAAATAATAGAGGGAAAAACTGTAGCTAGAAAGCCATTAGGAGAGGAAGGAAGGTTAGACAGACATCTTAACCCACCTGAGTGAGACAGATGCATGACAATGATGATGGTTTGTTGTTTTAGGCTAAGATAGCGTAGTGTCAGCATGGGCCATGAAGTGTGTTAAGTTTGTAAAGAGAATAATAGACTTATATGGACCTCAAACCTCTTCCAACCAACGGAGAGAGAAAGAGAGAGAGAGAGAGAGACTGATCATTTAACATCTACATCTGAAACCACAAAAAATGGGATCACGTGACCATGCTAGCGGGATCGCCTGTTTGTTGACCACACCCGAGTGGTAGGGGGAAAATGTCAGGGTCGGAACAAGGAGGGCAACCAGGGGTTGAGGGGGAGGGGTTGGTGGGGGTAAGGCTGAATCCCGCTGACATTCGGCCGTCGTATTTGATGCACACGATTCAGGGGCGAGGTTTGGAAGAAGTCAAGAGCTAAAAAGGGGAAAGAGATGTGGAGGAAATAAAGCCAATGAATGGAGCTAAGAACACAAATAGCGGGGGAAACAATATAACGGTGGAATTGGATCAACGAAAGGGAAATTATTTAGGAGAAAGTAGTCAGTCCGGAGGTAAATTTATTAAAGAAGAGAAGAAAATGAGAAATTGAGCAAGAAGAAGAAATTCATATGGAAGGGAAGAGTGTAGGGCCTAGCGCTGGAATCGACTGAATGTGTTATCCAGAAAATAAGAAGCTAACTTGATGAAGATGGAGGTGAAGAAGAAGTAAATGATTAGAAACGACTAAAGCGTGATAAACAATAGAATGTGAAGGAGCGACAGAACGGGGTAACCAGAGTAACTCTTCAGCACAACACACTACAATAGTGAAAAGTGTCGGCCTTTTCCAATTATTGCCAGTTTCCACATTCAGCAGCCTGCAAACTTCTCGGGTATACTTTACATAACATGGATCCAGTCATAGCAGACTCTATAAGAACGAGGTGTTTCGCCATTCTTAAGAATATATATATCCAGTCTTCCAAGAAATCCCAGTTTACAAAAGATGCTCGGCGAGATTAACGAATCATTATAATTATCCCGATGCAGACGACCTCATTAGTTAAGTAACAAGGTCGACAGGTATTGTTTCACCAGAGAAGGGTAGAGAGTGCAAGAAATTTTAGATATATCTCTATATATATATATTATTAGAATATATCTAGTATATCATATTATATATAATAATTATAATTATTATATATAATATACATATATAATATATAGTATATATATTATATATTATATATTATATATCATATACCTATATATATTTATTATTCGATATACGATATATATATATCTTTATTTATTATCAAATAATATCTCATCTCGATCTTTATCCTCTATAGATCATATATATATATATGATCTATAATACTATAGATATATGTGTGTGTGTGTGTGTGTGTGTGTGTGTGTATGTATGTATGTATATATGTATGTATATATACATTTTATTTATAAATAAACAAATACAAAATACATATATATATTATATATATATTATATATATATTATATATAGTGTATATATATAGATATACATAATTGTGCATGTGTGTATGTGTACGTGTATACGAGTGCATGTTTATAATTTGGAGTGAATGGGTTTGACTCATAAGAACCACTTAAGAATTTCAAGGGAATTTTTCCTTTAGAATTGCAATCGTCTGGAAAATGATAGTTGTAGCGATACGTCGTTGTCGAAACAAAAGGTAAACGTGAACTGGAATTTTGAGCCAAAGGTTTTGCAATTTGGAGAATAAAAGATTTGATATCTTTGTCTTCGATAAGGAGGCCAAAATTCTCTGCTAAAAGCCCAATTTGGCAACTCTTCAGACCCCACCTTCCTAATTGCCACAATCACAAGTTACCATTATTAATGATTGTCTTCTTGTGCTTATTTTTGAACGTTGCTGGAAAGATTGAATGAACATTTTACTTTTGATTTTATATATATTTTCCTCTTGGTTTTCTGATATGGGCAGTCAAAGAACAAGGACCTGGAATGAAATAATCCAGATATTCGATTCCTCCTCCTCCTCCTCATTATTATTATTATTATTATTATTATTATCATTATTATTATTATTATTATTATTATTATTATTATTATTATTATTATTATTATTATTATTATTATGATTATGATTATGATTATGGTTATTATTATTATTATTATTATTTTTTTTATTCCTTAATAACAAAGTGTGAAAAAGTGCGGCTATTCATCTTGAAAATAACACAAAAAATAGAAATTCTAGCAGGGAAACTAACCTTATTCAGACTGTTCAAAGAAACATACAGTGTAACGCAGAACATCTTCGGCTAACCCCTGTTTCCAATAACGGAAGCGAAGCGCCAGAGTATTAAGTTCCATAAAGCGTAATCAAGGTGTTTATCAGATCTCCGAAGCCATCGTGAAACCGAGCCTGATAAAACCGCAGAAGTCGAGTCGTGGTTATCCAATAGGCTGTAAATTAACAACACGTATTTATCTAACGTTCCCTGAAGTCGTAATAACTTTATCTCTTTATATTCACTTTTAAAAATTTTTTCCCGCTCTATGAACGTACAAGTATCTTATGAAGCTTCACGTAGTCATTAATTAAGGCGCCGTGACTGAAGTGTCAACCACTGCTAAAAATCAGTATTATTATTTTAATTATTTTCGTCATCATATTCTTTTATATTTTTTTCCCGTAGATTTTGGTCAATAATTTTGTATGTGTCTTATACTTATGTCAAAGGGAAAATTCTAGTCGATTTAATGACGCCTGTATTGGGAAAGTGTGCAAGTATAGCTTTCAATCTGTTTGTCTAATCTATCTCTTACAATCATAATGATATAAGACTGAAGCTGAGTGAAACAAGTCAAGCGGTTTTCTTTGCTTCAGTTCAAATCCCAAATATAATCAACCAATAAAGCGATTAACAATAAGTATAAAGAAAGGTAGTGGAGTTCAGCGTGATTGTTGCATCATCTGCATTCAGTTTGCACAACTGTATGTTTACATCTCCTTTTATGAAAGACTGACAAATATAGGAGAGTTACTGGCGGAATGCAGGGAGTGAGAAAAAGCACAATAAGAAAGATTGAAAAACTGATACGAATTGAATGGAGCTGATGCAGCAATCACGTTTAACTAGATTTGTTGGAAAGAGGGTCATCTACCAACTTACAAGAAAAATTTAAATTAATTAGTGGGTAAATAAATACATGGAAGAATAAATGAGAAGAGAACTTTTGTAGTCTGTCATCGATAAGATTAACGGAGCTGAGCAAGTTATTAAAATTAAAATAGTAAAAAAGGTAACAGTCACAGTTTGACGTCGTATTGAGCAATAGGGAGGCTGCTACCCCAGGTAGATCTCACATAACTTGACCTATGATCTATACCCACACTCATCGCAAGACGTGGAAGGTAGGCGACAGTGCCTTGTTATAGAATGTTATTAAGATAACTTTACTTTAGTCACTTTTCAGATTGGCCCCCCTTGTGATTTGCGACAGCTGAATTTTATTGATAAAGGTAGTTATTAGTCAGAGAAAGTAGTAGCAGTGTAAATTTTGATGTAATTTTTGAGTATTAATCATATAAC
>NC_061100.1:142013330-142015283 GCF_015104395.2 Macrobrachium nipponense | reverse complement strand
GTTATATGATTAATATCAAAATTACATCAAAATTTTTTAACACGGGGTGCTACTACTTTCTCTGACTAATAACTACCTTTATCAATAAAATTCAGCTGTCGCAAATCACAAGGGGGGCCAATCTGAAAAGTGACTAAAGTAAAGTTATCTTAATAACATTCTATAACAAGGCACTGTCGCCTACCTTCCACGTCTTGCGATGTTTAGTGTGGGTATAGATCATAGGTCAAGTTATGTGAGATCTACCTGGGGTAGCAGCCTCCCTATTGCTCAATACGACGTCAAACTGTGACGGTTACCTTTTTTACTATTTTAATTTTAAGAACTTGCTCAGCTCCGTTAATCTTATCGATGACAGACTACAAAAGTTCTCTTCTCATTTATTCTTCCATGTATTTATTTACCCACTAATTAATTTAAATTTTTCTTGTAAGTTGGTAGATGACCCTCTTTCCAACAAATCTAGTTAAACGTGATTGCTGCATCAGCTCCATTCAATTCGTATCAGTTTTTCAATCTTTCTTATTGTGCTTTTTCTCACTCCCTGCATTCCGCCAGTAACTCTCCTATATTGTGTCAGTCTTTCATAAAAAGGAGATGTAAAACAATCACAGTTGTGCAAACTGAATGCAGATGATGCAACAATCACGCTGAACTCCACTACCTTTCTTTATACTTATTGTTAATCGCTTTATTGGTTGATTATATTTGGGATTTGAACTGAAGCAAAGAAAACCGCTTGACTTGTTTCACTTCAGCTTCAGTCTTATATCATTATGATTGTAAGAGATAGATTAGACAAACAGATTGAAAGCTATACTTGCACACTTTCCCAATACAGGCGTCATTAAATCGACTAGAATTTTCCCTTTGACATAAGTATAAGACACATACAAAATTATTGACCAAAATCTACGGGAAAAAAATATAAAAGAATATGATGACGAAAATAATTAAAATAATAATACTGATTTTTGCAGTGGTTGACACTTCAGTCACGGCGCCTTAATTAATGACTACGTGAAGCTTCATAAGATACTTGTACGTTCATAGAGCGGGAAAAAATTTTAAAAGTGAATATAAAGAGATAAAGTTATTACGACTTCAGGGAACGTTAGATACAAATACGTGTTGTTAATTTACAGCCTATTGGATAAACCACGACTCGACTTCTGCGGTTTTATCAGGCGTCGGTTTCACGATGGCTTCGGAGATCTGATAAACACCTTGATTACGCTTTATGGAACTTTTGTTAATACTCTGGCGCTTCGCTTCCGTTATTGGAAACAGGGGTTAGCCGAAGATGTTCTGCGTTACACTGTATGTTTCTTTGAACAGTCTGAATAAGGTTAGTTTCCCTGCTAGAATTTCTATTTTTTGTGTTATTTTCAAGATGAATAGCCGCACTTTTTCACACTTTGTTATTAAGGAATAAAAAAAAATAATATAATAATAATAATAACCATAATCATAATCATAATAATAATAATATAATATAATAATAATAATAATAATAATAATAATAATAATAATAACTGATAATAATAATAATAATAATAATAATAATGGAGGAGGAGGAGGAGGAATCGAATATCTGGATTATTTCATTCCAGTCCTTGTTCTTTGACTGCCCATATCAGAAAAACCAAGAGGAAAATTTATATTATAAAATCAAAAGTAAAATGGTTCATATCAATCTTTCCAGCAACGTTCAAAAATAAGCACAAGAAGACAATCATAATAATGGTAACTTGTGATTGTGGCAATTAAGGAAGGTGGGGTCTGAAGAGTTGCCAAATTGGGCTTTTAGCAGAGAATTTTGGCCTCCTTATCGAAGACAAAGATATCAAATCTTAAATTTTGCAACTCGCCAGTTATTGGGTTACATTAAAAATTAAGAATAACAAGGGGTGTATACACGCAAGTAAGTCAATGATTGACTTTTTGTGCATT
>NC_061100.1:142003330-142008330 GCF_015104395.2 Macrobrachium nipponense | reverse complement strand
AAAAATTCTGTGGAAGAAGGTAAATGATAAATATATGTACAAGATGATAAAAAAAAAAATTATGAATCAAAAAAACGTTTGGAGGGGACTGTAAAACTTTTCGACAAGGTTGAGGCATTCAAAACCATCCCCATTTGGAGGCCGATGTTCCAAAAAGGTTCCATTGATATCTCTCCAAGATCAGATTGCTTGGTGCCAATCACAAACCCCACCTTCCGTCAAATATTCTTAAAATTCCACGCATAACTCTCTGGGCAATCCTGCCAACAAAAACAGAAACTGACGAACAGACAAACCACACCAAATACGCACTCTCCACGTCAAATTCTTTTAGTTCAAACTTATAAGATGAAAGGATTCTTCCAAAAATAAAATCATATCAAAACAGAGAGCTTTCGAGGACTACCTGCTCTTAATGTCAGCCTTATCTGATAATATGAGAGGTACTCTGAAAGACAAGTTAGCAGATAGGACAAGTTCTAGCATAATACCTGGTCAGTGTGTTGTCCTGATAACCATGGCCATTTAGAATTAAGTCTTTTTTTCTTTTTTAACTCTGCCAAAAATGATGTTTTTATTCAGTTTTTGAGTGGTTGTCAATTTGTTAGCAGGATTACATAAAACTTATGGACAATTTACTCTTTTCATTACAATGGCATATGAAGGGTCTAATTAAAAATATCCTGGAACACCCTAAGGGGACAACACTTTTTTTTGTAAAGGTAAAGAAAGTAGGCAGTGATGCCATTCTCTAACTCATAACTTTGAGATTCATTCTACATAGTCTTGCGCATACACAGATGCCACACACACGCTCATATATATATATATATATATATATATATATATATATATATATATATATATATATATATATATATATATATATATATAGTTTCCAGAAAAGTGCATGATACGATATGTAAAACTATGCCAGGTTCAAATGTGATGAAGACAAATTTTGTACCAGGCATAGTTGTCGTCGTTTCTCTCTGCCAACTTTAACTCATTCCATCTTCACTTCTGATCATGGACGGTTGGTGTTTTTAGTAGTCTCTCTTTTTATTTACTGCTCTTTTTACTGTTTTTAATCTTTTTTAACTTTATTTTTAAAATTTTGAATTCCTTGTAATTTTAAATGTTTGTGTAATATGTCTTTGTATTTTCTTCACAGGAACTGATGATGCACCGAGATGTATGTGCGAAACGTATCGTATGCAATAAACTTGGCCTTTTAAATCTCGTATCATGGACTCCTTCTGGAAACTTTATAATTGAATGCTAAATACTGAAGAAACCTCTATATATATATATATATATATATATATATATATATATATATATATATATATATATACTATTACATACGGTGCCATGATTGAGAGGTACAGCGATCGGCTAACGATTGCTAGGCTCCCGCTGCTCACTAGTCCAGCAACTAGTAGAATAAAAAAAGAAAAAAAAAAGAGTGGGGGCGGGGGCTAGGAGAAATTATATGGCTTTACTTTTCTGGTGCAACCCACGCTAATAAAAAAAAAAAGGTAAAAATAAAAAAAAGGAAGGGAGAGAGAGAGAGAGAGAGGGGGGGGGGGGGAGGTGTATGAAGAAAAACTTCACTGGGTGAAAACATTTGACACTCTTTCTGTCCCGGATATTTTGGGTCTTCCTCCTCTTCTCCCTTCTAACACAAATGAGGCTGAGCCAAGTACTTCTTTTAGCCAGCCAATCATTATCCATTCTTTGCACGTGACCAAACCATCACACAACCCTCTGATTCGTCCTCTCAACTATGCTAACCTTTTTACCTCTTCAAATTGGCCCCACATTTCCCTCCCTTCTAGTTTTTCCAACGCCGCATAAACTACACAAAACAATTTATCTCAAGAGCTTCATACCTTTTCTGGTCATGCGTATTCATCATTCATGATTTCTTATACGACTTATGTCCCTCCAGTATTTTTGTATGGCTGACCAATAATATTCAGAATTTCATGCTCTAAAGAATTACTATTACTGAAGTATTCGTTGAACATTTTTATAAGACAAGCATACCAGAATAACATAATTGTATCCCAATACCCTTGTCATTCCCACCACACCCCCTTTGCAACCTCTGTATTCTTTTGTATGGTTTAGAGAGTTGCTGTTTACAATCAATAATTTACTTTCGTCTTTTCCACTTGTCCTCACATCTTTCATACATGTGTTTGTTTGTTTTGTTTGTTTGTATGGTGTTTTTACGTTGCATGGAACCAGTAGTTATTCAGCAACGTCGAGAGTGAACTTCTATCACCAGAAATACACATCTATCACTCCTCAATGGAATGGCCGAGAATCGAACCCGCGACCACCAAAGCGAGAAGCAAACACCAAACCAACCACGCCACTGAGGCGCTCTTTCATACATGTGTTCATGGGGAGAGGGGTTTATTTATTATCTACCTGCATGCGTATAGGTTGATTGATTGATTCATAGACTTTTGGCATACATGCCAAGCACTGTGACAACTAAGGCCATTCTGCGCTGAAACGGAAATTGACAGGGAAAAAGTTTGAAAGGTGTAACAGGAGGAAAACCTCGCAGTTCCACTATAAATCAATTGCTTACGAGAGGGTGGAAAGTGAGATGGAAGAAAGAGAATATGAAAATAGGAGGTATTTGATCAGTGGGACTAAGAGGGATACGGAGCAGTATCCGAAAGTCTCTCCTAGTAATTTTTAGCATTATACAATAATATTCTTTAACACTAACGTGGCTTTTGATTGTCAATGGAGGTATTATCAAAAAGAATGACAGGGGGTTTTGCAGCTGGGGCCGGGCCCGAAGGGGACGCTGCAAAGAACCCTTAAGTAATGCCATACATTGCACCGCATGAGGTGGACTGATGGAACTACCACCCTACGGGTTACATGCGCACAGGGCAATTTTTTATTTACAAAAGTTGTTGCCAACACATACCTTGATTTTTTTTCTCTAAAAATACCTTCCACCTAAATCTGACCTTCTGGGATGCACGATTTGCTGAAACAAAAAACAAAAAACAGACTGAGCTGGAAAATTCTTCAGGAGTTACGATAATTCTGCTGCAGTACCAATGAAATTCTGGGAAACGTAAAATAGAATTTGTATATATATATAAATGTTTTTCTTAATGATATATAATTATATATATATTATAATTATATATATATAATTATATATATATATATTATATATATATATATATATATATATATATATATATATATAGATATATATATATATATATATATATATATATATATATATATATATATATATATATATATATATATATATATATATATATATATTATATATATATATATATATATATATATATATATATATATATATATATATATATATATATATAAAGTATATATATATATATATATATATATATATACTATATATATACATATATATATATATATATATATATATATATGTATATATATAGTATATACTATATATATATTTATATATACATATATATATATATATATATATATATATAACCTAGCCACCTTGGGGGGGCAACCAAGTCTTATGGGTGCCGGTCCCAAGCCCGGATAAATAGGGAGGGTTGGTGTCAGGAAGGGCATCCGGCTGTAAAAATCTGTGCCAAAACCAAAAAACCAAAAAATGGAATGAGCCGAAATATGGAAAGAGGTAATGCTAGGGCGTACTCCGTAAACGACGCACAGAGACATCGCCCTAAACTCTGTGGTAAGGCGAGGGCTACTGCATCAGGAGCGGGTGCAGCTAAAGAAGCGAGCTCACATTGGGTTCAGAGTATGTCAGCTAAATGTTGGGTCCATGACTGGGAGAGGTAGAGAATTGGCTGACTTGATGAGAGAAAAGAAAGTAGATGTTTTTGTGTGTGTGCAAGAACGCGGTGGAAAGGAAATAAAGCTAAGAGTTGGGAGATGGATATAAGCTATATTATAGTGGAGCAAATAAACAAGGTAGAAATGGAGTTGGCATAGTACTGTCCAGTGAACTAAAGAACTCGGTAATAGAAGTGCATAGGAAAGAATGACCGTATCATCAGATTGAAGATATGTTATGGAGGAGAGATTCTGAATATTATAAGCGCATATGCACCACAAGTTGGTTGCACAGAAGAAGAGAAGGGAAATTTCTGGAGAGACATGGATGGAATAATGCAAGAACTGGAAAGAGCATGAGAGGGTGATAGTTGGGGCAGATTTGATTGGCCATGTCGGAAGTGAAAATGAGGCGATTGGGCGGGTGCATGGGGGCCATGGAATTGGGGAGAGAAACCCAGAAGGAGAGAGTGTAGTGGACTTTGCTGTGTCATTCGACATGGCAATAGTAAACACATTTTTTGAGAAGAAAAGGGAACACCTAATAACATATAGGAGTGGGGGAAGATTCTCCCAGATAGACTATTTCTTGTATAAAAGGATAAATCTGGTGGAGGTCAAGAACTGCAAAGTTATTCCAGGCGACCATGTAGCCCCCCAACACAGGCTGCTATCGTAATGGGACTTGAAGTTGAAAAGGGAAAGAAAAACCAAAGCTAAAGGGATAAGGAAAATTAAATGGTACGAATTACAGAAGGAAGGGGATAAGAAGAGAGAGTTTAAGAGGAGGGTTTTGGAGGATATTGATATAGGGAATTGAAGATGTTCAAAGAATGGTGGGCACGAAATGCAGCAGTAATAAGAAGGCATGGAAAGGAGCTGCTAGGAGAGACATCTGGTATCATATGGGAAGAAAAGGATGGTGGTGGGATGAAGACATTGAGAAAGTAGTAAAAGATAAGAAGGAAAGGCAAAGAAAAGAAACCAGATGGAAGAGTCACAGTTTCAGTGGAAGACAGAAATAGGCTACAGAGAGAAAAAAACAGGAATGGCGGTGAAAAGGTGGAGGAGCCAAGCTAAAGCAAAGTCGTATGATGATGTGTATAATGAGCTGGGGACAAAGGAAGGATTAAAGAAGATGATGAAGC
>NC_061100.1:141995830-141998330 GCF_015104395.2 Macrobrachium nipponense | reverse complement strand
CTGTTACAGAGAGAAGAAACTTAAGTTAATCAATCCTATCTGTGAATATCTTTGAGAGATGATGACCTATTACATCAAAGCAGAAGACTGCTGGCAGTTACTGGACCTGAACCAACTCCAACAGAGACCTGTAATGTATAAGAAAGAGACCCGATATTCGTACAACACACGAGAAAGCAGATGTGGTCATCATTTAGCCAGTCATTCATCTAGCTATAGTGCGTTTACTTTTCTAAGATCGCTGTGGTGTGGCTTGTACAGATATCATACTCTGCCAATTTTCATGTTATGGTAATCATATTAACTTCTAGAGTCTATTGAAATAGTGGTTCTTTAAATTTGAATAAGATATTTTGAATATATCTTATTTCGTATATTCTTCGTTAAAAGGTCAGTTTCATCAATGAAAATGAAGATATGGCATATTTTTTCCCCGGCGATGCCAGATCTGAGTTTAGGGGACCTATGATTTTTAAGAGGATTTCAAAGGTCATGGTCAATATAATTAAAGGATACTCACTCTCGATCACCCTCTATGATATGTATGGACAGCCCAGCCCAAGTGACTCCCGTAAACGTCTTCACCCACCACTTGAGGCCAAGGAAATAGTCTATAATTTCCTGAAATACTTCATTTTATAAAAACATCATGAAGATCCTGTTACTGATGTTTCGAAGGCTATCCAGAGAACATCTGAAGCGACTAAAGTGTCAGAAATGACTATTCATAGACTTAACAAGGAAGCAAGAGAGACGGGAAATATAGTGGAATCTTCAGTGTTTCAAAAAAGAAAAGAGAAAGTGAGTCCTGTGACTGACTTGGATGATTTTGATAAAAATTTTATGCAAAGAAGGAATGAGTGGTTTTCTTTTCTAAGGGCATAATAGACTGATTGACTTACGAATTTATGTCTCAAGTCCAAACACCGGAGCCAACAGGCCATTCAGTGCATCTATAATTATAAAAAGAGAAAGAAGGGATAGCTAAATAGAATAGGGAATGAAAATAAAATTTTAAAAAAAAGTTAACAGGGAAGAAGCAAATCCTTTCCCTCGACTCCCAAGGTCTAAAGTGAATCCTCCTAAGAAGGATTATATCTGCGGGAAGCATTTAATGGGACTTACATACCCGTAGATATGACAACTCTGCCTTTTCTACCTGGCCCCACCAGAGCGATCTTAGAAAAGTAAACGCACTATAGTTTGTTTTGCTTCTTCACTACTACAAGACAAAGAAGCTCACATGCAATCTGTTTATGACTGGTTCAAGTTCAGGAAGAAAATGTGTAGACATGAAGGCCATAGTTGAGAAGCACAATGATATCTTAAGACAATGTTTAAGCTGCTCATGTACTTTCACGATGTGACAGTGTCTTATTTGTGGGGAATTGAGAGAGAAACAGTTCTAAAGATCAAGTCTCAGTGCACAGCATTCATACCATCAAGTCTTAATGCACAACATTCATAGCATCCAGTCTCAACATACAGCATTCATAGAATCGTGTTATGGATTTTCAAATAAATCTGATATGACATCTCTTCGATACATGGTTTAGAGAAACAAAATGGCCAATCACAAGCTCAATTTTGCTCCAAATCCAAAGAAGCTTTAGAACAGCATGTGTATAGAGCCCAGCTCCAAGATGCGATCTGTAGATGTGCCCTAGAAGCTAATCCACCTGTACTTAATCCTGTGCATTATGGATGGCACATAAACACTGACACAAATAAACTGCAACCAACCGCCTTGCCATCAGATGTATCTCCAGTTCCTGTATCAGTACTAAAAATGATTAAATGTGGATGCACATCATTACACTGTTGTTCCACTGCACGCTGTAGCTACTCCAGTGCTTGTATTTCATGTTCTATCTTTTGTGCCTCCCATGCAGAGAGGGAATGTAAAAATCCTCGCTCAATTTCTGCTTCCAGGGAAGAAAATTATGACGAATATGTCGAAGGTGATGATGCTGATACAGTTAGAGTTAAGGTGGGTTCATCCAATAGTGACTAACATAAAATTGTAGAATTATGCATATTACTGTATTGTACTGAATTTAATGAACAGTTGTATAATATTATCTTGATATGTATCTTTGAAATCATATGAGATTTGGAGAAATAATGGGTTTATATTTGACAAAGATTTGTGATATTTGGCCTCATAATTATGATATGGTCTGAAAATAATGAAAATATGATCATTTGGAGTCCACAGTTGTATTCTTTGGGCAAAAAACATACATTTTGCTTCCAAATTTAAGTCTCTATATCAATTACAAGCTCGAATATAGGTTAATTTAGGTTTTCTGATAGCCACCAGCTGCCATTTTGAATTTCCTTAATACAAAAATTTTCCCGAAGGGTAGAATTCTGCACTCAGTTGTTATATCTTAACTAGGTTCGAATCTACCAGAAAAAAAATAAAGCATCTGTTATATAACAAAACAAGATTGAGTGATTTACCAAAGGACTGAATTCTTTAAGAAAATCTGGAGAC
>NC_061100.1:141978330-141993330 GCF_015104395.2 Macrobrachium nipponense | reverse complement strand
TTTTGGTGGATGGAGTGGAGCGAGAAGTAAATGAAAGAAAATCAGACATAAATGCAGAGTCGGGAGATAAGTAAATGTGTCACGAACTGCATGTGGAATGACTGACGCTTACAGATGATACGGTATGATTAAGAACAGTGAAGAGAAACCGTGGGTCCTCGAGAAAGAATTAAGAAGGATTTTCAAAAGGGGGAAAGTCGATGGTAAGTGTGAGCGAGAGTTATGTTATGGAGGTAAATGGCCACCAGGAATAGTATGGTGAAATCAAACTTGGCAAGGATGTTGGAAGAATGGAAACTGGTGATAAGCATAGGTATTTGGGAAGAAGTATAAAGGATGATGGTAGGAGAAGAGAGGAGGCGATTCACGCGCACACACACACAAATTGCTTGACTGCCGAATGTCTACGGAAGATGATTACGGAATTAAAAACAAGAAGGTATAGTTGAGCAAAGACTCATTTTTTAATTGTATTCAGTAGTGCGTGCGGCTTATGAAAATTTTAACATGCAAGAAATGTGGAGGCACCAACGCGAAACGGTGGTTCATAATATTCCGATATATTTTAGGGTAGTGTATAATTCGGAAAAGGAAGAGACTTGGGAGACCTAGAAAGAGCTGGATAAAATGCATGGTAGACATATTAGAAACTGATTACGCGAAAAACGCGTAACGTTACGATGAGAAAGCAGTAATCTAGGGGGCTCAACATACTACTTATGAGCGTCTGCAGGTGCACGAAAAGGGTGAGCTGTAGACCTTTCCCGTACAGGGTATCCATTCGAGATTCAGACCTTATCATGAATGTGGAAGGTTTTATTTTTTTTTTATCGAAACCCTCTATATTATGGGATACGAACTGATTTTGAATCGAGTAAAGAAAGCTCATTCTGCGGTCAAAATGCGATTAAATCCCATGTGCTAAAAACCAATAATCACGTATTATTAGCGTTTCTTCAAATATCTGACAAATAAAAAATCAAATTAAGTTCTGGCTTCCCTTTTATGAAACTTGAAACGAATAGCTAATTTTACGTTGGTAAAATGATGGTGTTTTCGTTGGTTTGTTTGTATGGTGTTTTTACGTTGCTTGGAAACGGTGGTTATTCAGCAACGGGACCAACGGCTTTACGTGACTTCCGAACCACGTCGAGAGTGAACTTCTATCACCAGAATTACACATCTCTCACCCCTCAATGGAATGCCCGAGAATCGATCCCGCGGCCACCGAGGTGGCAGGCCAAGACCATACCGATCACGCCACTGAGGCGCTATGTGTTGCTTGGTGCAAATACTCTCGTCATACTTCTTGGAAGAGGAACAATCGAATGCACACTATTCAGAGGTACACTTATTTTTTTAAACGGAAGGTTGGTATAACATTCGCCCACAACAGTTTGGGCATTAAAACTCCCGTGTTTTCCATAATTTACTTTTATATTTCCGTACAATGTGTTTGGAAAATGTAAAGGCAAGGAGTGGATTAATATTACAATTTGTTTCTATGTCAATAATCAATACGAGCGTCTGACTGTAGGAGTCTGCACTCTGTGCTGAGGTACATTTTCTTTTTGTTAGCGAAAGTTTGATCTCATATACGAATTAAACGCAAGTGTGCTTTACTTAACTTTCAGTTATATTCACCCACAATTTTTGCGCATTCAATCCTGCGTGTTTTACGTGAACTGCAAATATATTTCCATCGGCAAAAATTTCCATCCTCAATACGAGCGTCTGATTGCAGAGACGATTTAACGATTCTCACTCTCTCCAATGGTATTTTGCGGTTATTTTCTCAGCACGCTTTTAATAAAAAGGAGGAAAAGACTAAAATAGTTCCTTGCTCGATGGTTATCTACTCTTAATCGGTATTCTGTATAGCTTGCAGCTATTTTACACCAATCGTTGATGAAAAAGTGAGGAGATACGAAGACAGTAGACTACTATGTATGGATGATCTCAAATTCTAAGCATAGTACGTGTTAACAGACTTCTTTTCACTATTTGCAAATTCTTTGTCATTTTCTAAAAAGGGCATATTTTATCATGGTGATTATCCAAATAAAACCCTCTTTGTCCCAGCTGAGGAAAGTTTCGGTTGAATTCAGCAAATTAATAGGCATATTACATTTTTATGAGATATAAAATCAAGGATAAACCTAAGTCAACTGATGCATTTCTAAACACCATTTTCACCCCACACAATATATGACCCATGTGAATAGCCAAGGAATTTGCCCTTATACGATTTGAATATATACAATTTCATTCTTAAACTGAATAACCGGTGATTGTTATCTACGCGTCGCATAGCTACTCAGAGGCGCTAGAACTAAACATGGTCGAAGTTCCTTGGGACGCAGTTATAGTAGGCCTATCTAACCCCATGAGTAATACAGTTTTATATGTGAGATTTTTCTATGTTTCGAATCGCGACAGAATTAAACCAAGAGCAGTTCACTGCATTTATATCCTTCCCCTACATCCTCTTAGGGCACACCTCCACCCCTGAAGTTTACTCTAGGCTACCATTTGCCCTAGTCATTCATGGGGTTTCGCTCCCTACTTCATTTTTATGTTTATCCTATAATTTTGCGGTTTGCAAGGGGTGTATGTATCACAGCATTGAGTTTGTTAACTTTTTTTCACCTACTTTTTTTTATAGGAAATCTCTGTAACCAAAAGTCACAGTATTAGTCCTAGGTGAAATCGACGCCCTTGCGCGAAAACAAATATTAGTCCGTAGGTGTTAATATTTGTCACTTTAGTAATTAAACCCAAACTACTATTCCAATTGGCATAAATCCACCCCCGATGCCCATACTCACTGGGGGCGGTTGTTTATGGAAATCAATCGATCAGTCAATCAGTTTGAAATGAATCTATACATTCCTCAGCATCCGCTCGCCAAAGGGTGTGGTGTAAAGTAGCGTCTAGTGAAAGGTTTTTGTCCGCCCCCGCACATGGCACTGCCTGTTACTGCTAGTTGAATTCCAAGTACATATTAAGGCAGGTATAGCGTTCAAAATATAGATAAAGCTAGGGTGACCATTTATTTGAGATGTGAAAGGGGGACATACCTTTGAATTAATAAGTACGTATATGCTATGCATAAACATGACCCTTATAGATATATACTTTATATATATATATATATATATATATATATATATATATATATATATATATATATATATATATATATATATATATATATATGTGTGTGTGTGTGTGTGTGTGTGTGTATATTATATATATATATATATATATATATATATATATATATATATATATATATATATCTTGATCTTTTCATCCTGAATCCTGCCATATGAATTTATTTTTTTTTAAATTATATATATATATATATATTATATATATATATATTATATATATATCTTGATCCTTTTCATACTGAATCCTGCCATTAGTGAAATTTATTTTTTTTAAATTATGTAGTTAGATATATAAGCATACATTTGAATAAAAGAAAGGGTATGATTCAGTAAGCATTTATTCAGAGCAAGTGTCACTTTCAATAGTAAAAATATAAATGCTTTGATAGCATAAAAAAGGAAACTTATAGTCGGTATTATGTGAAGAGTAAAGTAAAGCAAAGGCATTTTTACATTATCCACTATGATGCTACAAGAGCCATAAAGAAACCTAGAAAAAATATTCTTGACTTATCTTTGAACAATTAGCAATTTATTACGATTGGCAATGGGAGACATATAGTGGGCAAATTCCTTGAAGGGGGACACTAGTACGTCCCCAGAAGGTAGTGAATTTTCGGGGGACAGATTCGAAATGGGGTACGTCTGGTCACCCTGGATAAAACTCAACTATGTTACCATACTTGGTTTTTACGTTTTACTCCTCTGTTTTGGTAAACACTGCCTTCTCACCAGTGTTTGAAAACAAGAACCCGTCTTTTTTTCCACCTTTTGTGTAGTGCTTTCAGTTTCATACTACAGTTTAATGCTGAAAACTCTTTCGTCAGTGTTAATAATAGTAGTGATGGGTTTGCGCACTACCCCTTAAATTGAGACCACCTTGACGTGATATTGGCGGCTCTTGAACCCCAGGAATTTGTTCCCGGGTTCAAACCCAAGAGCCCCATGCATCATATACATATATATCATGCATATTTGGAATATGTTTGTGGAATTTTCCACTTTTGATGAATTTATTGGACTTGTTAAATAGAAGAAGGAATCATAGCTGGGACTAGGTTTATATCCAAAGCTAAATAGTGGGAACTGAGAGACCACGGATTCCAGGGGGCCTGGTTCTGTGGATAGGACTCTGTCCAGTTTGCCCATAATATGATTAGGGTGGGGATGATTATATTCTTGTAATATTCTCAGTCCTATCAAGCGGGTTTGGCTTACACTTGGGCCACTCTAATCATGTTGTGCCATCCCCTGTGGGGTAGGATAGGGATGCGGACATTTGGGAGTCTGTTCTCACTAGTGGAGGAATAAACTCCACGAAAGGCTGATATCTTTTTGAGGATTACTTAATTTTTCTCTCTATTCGATCTGTATGAGTTGTAGCAATAAAGATTCAAGTACCCTTGGGCCCTCTGATGATACTGTTTTGGAACAAATGAAGACCTCTGCACCCACCTTGGAAATCTGCTTTGGAATCTGCCAAAAATGCAAAAACATTGGCGGTAACTCTAGAACCATTTATTTGTCAAAGTATTGAGCCCGAGGAAGATGAATTCACTTTATTTGTTGTCTCTCTTCCATTAGATATAAGATACGAAAGAATAAATGAGGAATTTAGCAGATTTGGAGCTATTAATAAAATAAGACTGGCAGACACTTTTCAGTCCTGGCAGGTTTGGGTTATAAAGGGGCTTTGGTTGCCTACCTACTCTGAATTTAAGAAGTCTAGGAAGAATATCTTGTGTTCATTAGTAAAAAGGGCCCCTTCTGACCTAAAGATATATTACCCAAGAAACCCTGATAACAAAGTAATTGAACACTCCGTGGCAAGAACCCCCAAGCCTGCAAATTGGGTTGTAATAACAGTTAAAGAAAATCTGGTTAACATAATACTATTCGGGAGATACTTGCAACATTAGATAGGAGGCATTAATAATTCCAAAATTACATGCTTTTGACAAATTATGCTGAATCAGTGGAACAGGCAGCCATGATATCCAACTGGAAGATACCCCCGAAGGAGGATCAAAGAAGTAAAGCCTCACTACAATTTTAGCTATGCTAAAGGTGTCATCTTCCACCAGTACTTGCATGAATTTTCAGAGGAGACAATCCTTGATATGTGTCATCTTGACGTTTGGAGGGTATTTAAAATACGTTGGTCTTCCGTGATTATGTTTACGTTTTATGATGAAGATTGCCGAATTCCATTGAAGTAGAAACAGAAATAATTGATATTCGTACCTTTAAACCCCGGCCACATCAGTGTTTCAACTGTTTTGGTTATGGTCATTCATCCCAGGTATGTATAAGACCTAAGCTCTGTGGCACATGCTGCCTTCCAGGGCATGGAGATAGTTCAAGACAGTTGAATTGCATTAACTGTTAGAAGGAAGATAGTCCCAGAGACAGGAATTGTGAATCTTACAAGGATGAACAGGAAACTTTACTTAAAGCACATCCAGAGCACATAAGTGTAGGATATGCAAAGAAATTCTTAGCTAGGACAACTAAATATATTGATGTGGTGAAACAGAAGTATAGTAATTCCAGTTCTCCCAACAAATAACCACCACTAAAAAAGGAATCCCGTCCTTCTATGAGTAATCTAGCTCCTCTGCCTAGTCAAAAGAGCTCCACCCCTCGAAAGAATCAGCTTCTTGATTCAGAGTTGAAATTGTTCAAGCTCCAGAAGTTTCCTCTGTCGAAGCTAATCAAACCCCCTCTTTAGAAGCACTTCAGGCTTCTTCAGAAGCCTCCCTAGCCTCATCGTTGGAGTCATCCCAGGCAATCACTCCCATATTTAGGGAATCTTCCACAAGAGAGAATACGGGCTTCAGTATCTCATGTACCAGAGGTACATCATGTAAATATGGAATATAAAATGGCAAGTTATAAAAGATTATGTACCCATTCCACATCGCCTCCTCTGTCACCTGCCCAAACAAGGCAAAGCAAATGTAAAATTATGGCATCAAAAAAGTCTCCCTCCTCTGAGAGATTGAGTAGACCAACAAGAAATACTAATATGACCAAATCTCCGTCAGGTAAGCCCTCTCTTTCAAGAGCTTCTTATTCTTCATTTGGTCAGCCAACTAAAAGATCTCTTCATAATGGTATCTTTTGATATCCTGCAATGGAATTGTGAAGGACTTCGTACACGTGCAGAGGAACTAAAACTCTTGTTAAGAGAGAAATCCTGGTATAGTATGTCTGCAAGAAACCAAATTAGGCTCAGAGTTTTTTTAATCCTGGGGTTAACTATGAGATTTTCTCCTCTGTTCCTCCTGCTGGTGACTGTGCATATGGGGGAGCTGCTATAATTGTGAATGAATCTTTGGTATACTCTCAAATACCCCTTACTACAAAAGATAATTTTAGACAAGCAGATTACTGTCTGTTCCATTTACCTTCCTCCTAGATCTGCTTTTTCAGTGGCTGACATTCAGTCATTGTTAAATCAATTACCATCGGTTACCTTTAGTGCAAGTGCCTGTAAATTTGTAGTAAGGGGTATTTGAGAGTATTCCAAAGATTTATTCATGCTTCTAGAAGATTGTAATGCCCACAAACCGTTGTTGGGAGGTGATTCTACAGATAAAAGGGAAAAGGTTTGTACAGGAAGTTATTAATTATTGATGATAATAATAATATTGTGCTTCTTAATGATGGTATGATGACTTACCATAACATACATTTTAATTCGTATTCAGCTATTGATCTGAGCATATGTTCCTCAGACAGAGCTATAGATTTTAACTGGTCTGTTGATGACTATCTGCACGGTAGTGATCACTTTCTTATCCATTTGAAGTTCGCCAGGAATGTTCCTACAGAAGCAGCACCAAAATGGAAGCAGACTGGGTGAAATGTAAGGCGGGTAGAAGATTAGAAAAAACTTATGAATCTTTTAAATGCCACTCAGAAGCAAATGACTATTTTATAAATACCAGTTGGTTAACAAGTGGAAAACTAAACGAACGGCCTGCAGTCCCTTGGTGGGATAAGAAATGTGCTTTCCTCAGAAAAATTACAAGAAGATGCTATTAAAAAAATACAAGTCATGTGGCTCATCTGCCACTAAGATAATATTTCAACGAGCTATGGCCAAACCGCATCGATATATTCGTAGTGCAAAAAGAAATACGTGGATATACTACATAAATGAGAGTAATTCAAAATCTCCATCCAGAATAGATTAGAAGAAAGTAAGGAAGCTTGCAGGGAAATTTTCTCCTCCTAAAACACCCTCTTTAAAGTTTGGAGATTCACTAATAACAAGTCCCAAAGATGTAGCTGAATACCTAAGTCAGCACTTTTCTAATATTTCAAGTGCTAATGATATTCAAACCGACTTTCAGAGGATTAGAAACTCCCAGGTTCCTTTAGATTTATCTAGTGGTTGTCTTGAAGCGTACAATGCTAAATTCTCTCTGCATGAGCTACAAGATGCCCTTTCTTCATTGGATGATTCTTCTCCTAGTGAGGATACTATCCTGTATGTAATGCTTCGTCAATTATCCGAGAAAGCAAAAACGTACCATATGAAGATTATTAATAGAAATTCGGCTACCGGTATCTTACCAAGAGGATGGAAAATTTCCATAGTAATTCCAATTCAGAAACCAAATAAAAACCCTCATCAGATCACTAGTTACAGGCCCATAGCTCTTACTAGCTGTGTATACAAGCTGATGGAATGAGTTTTCATTCCAACTCACTTTGGTTCTTAAACATATGAAAATTTATGGTGCAAAGTAATCTCTCAGGCTTCTGAAAGTGATCTCTGGCTTTAAATGGGGCGCAGATAAATCTTTGCAACAACTGTATGATGCACTATGTAGGTCAAAGTTGGATTATGGATGCCAGATTCATTCATCAGTATGCAAAAGTTAACTCCACGAACTTGATGTAGTCCAAAATATGGGTTTACGTATTTGCACTGGGGCTTCTCCAACATCTCCCGTCGAGAGTCTTTATGTGGACAATAACCAACTTCCTCTTGATTTACGACGAGAAGAGTTAGCCTTCCGATACTTGATGAGGATTAAAAGTAACGTTAATATCCATTAAATAAGGTTATTCATCAACTTGATGCTATCAAATTCAAGCCAAGATCTTCCGTTCCACCATTCCAGATCCAGCTAAATGCATCTGTAAATGGTAATTCTATACCGACTCAGAATGTTCATGGATTGGCCCCTTCCAAAATTCCACCTTGGCTCATACCGAAAGTTGAATAGTGCAGTAATGAAGTAATAAAGTCACTGTTTTTAGAACATGGTGAAGTTCAAAATAACGACTATAAAATTTATACAGATGGCTCGAAGCCAAGCGAATGGATTAGGTTAACTGTGGTCACTGATAATTTTTGTGATGTTGCACAGTTGCCTCGCCTCCTGCTGCTTCAGTATTTACAGCTGCATTATCTGCCATTGTAAAAGCTCTAGATATAGCATATCATCCAAATAAGAAGTCTTGTGTCATATACTCAGACTAAAAGTGCTCTGGAAAGCTTGAACAATTATAATTCTTCCCATCCTTTAGTACAAAAGCTCAGGCGTGGCTGTTTCGCATTTCGTTTAGGTGTAAAACAGTATGTTTTTGTTGGATTCCTGGTCATGTTGGGATCCCAGGGAGTGAGGAAGCAGACAGAGAAGCAAAGAATGCCTGTACCCAAGGAGAAATTGATACAAATAGAGTGCCCCACTTAGATATGGAAATCTCTATTCGTAATTATATACCAAGCAAGTGGCAGGAGCGATGGTCATCTCCTCGTCTTGCTAATTATTAGGCCTCCAATAGGATTTTGGCAATCCTATCAAAGCAACAGGAGGACTGAAGTTATTTTAACAAGGCTTAGGATTGATGACTGCCGACTGACACACAATTTTCTAGAATCTTGATGGCAGTAGTGGTCTAGCGTGTTTTTGACCGTTGAGCACATCTGGTTCACTGCACCAGGTATGTGAACGAGAGGCAGATGTACCATCTAGATGGTAAAACTATAACTGAAATTTTAGGAGACAACATTGATGTTTTGAGTTTTGTAAAAGCTTGTAGATTTGATAAAAATATCTTGTAATTTTATATAGATAATTTTCTTATCTTATCTATGGCAGTTTTTAACTCCATTAGAAATAAAATTTCTCGATTTTACCGTTTTAAACATCGGTCATTACGGTATCTATTTTAAACTAATTATTTATATAATTTCTATTAAACTCGTTGCTTATATCATTTCCATAAAGTTCATTATTTACATTTCCATTTCAATTCATTGTCATCATAGCGCTGAATGACTCTGTGGGTCCCAGTGCTTGGCTATATGCCTGAATCACATATTCCATTCTTTGAGTGCTACTAATACTAAATTAGTTTTTCAACAACATCCGGTCAGACATATTTGTACTATACTGTTTTTTTCCAGCTGTCCATTCGCCTGTAGTGTTTTCGCATGGTAACACTGCGTCCCGGGCTTTCACGCTATGTGTAAGTTTTAGGTAAATAAAAGGATAGCTGGGTGTATATTTGCAACTGAAAAGTGTTTTAAGAATTCACTGTATGCGAATTACACCGTTAATATTCGAAATAGGATATTATTTACAGCCCGGGACGTAGTGTTACCATGCGCAAACACCACAGGCGGATGGACAGATGGAAAAAAACAGAGTATAGTTGCAGTATTAGTTATTGCAAATTTAGAAGTTCGACTCTTCTTTATTTTTCTATTCTAGTGGCAGTAGAAGCTGCAGTAGCAACACGTGTAGTCTTGGCATTATTAGCTAAATAACCTTTGTTATTTAATAGTATAGTAACATTCGAAAGGGCTGTCTTCGCTCTCCTTTCGACCACAATTTTTTTCCTTGACACTATTAACCAAATTTCCTTGGGCAAGGTCAGTCTTGTGGTTCGTTACTGATTTCTGTTGCTCCAAAAGTTTTTCATTTCCAAGTATTTTAGAGCTTCTCGACGTTTGAAAACTAAGGATGAATGAAGCACGTTATCTTCGTTACGCAAACGCATATTGGCATATATACGTACTGTGCATCAGTATAGGCCTAATTGGGCGTATACATTAAATACGTAAGTTTCCTGTGTTTCCCAGCCTGTAAAGTCATGTTCATTTCCTTTTTATTGCACCATATTCATATATCAACAAGAAGCGATAAATATTCGTAATGAAATCTTCATATTTTTTAAGTCAGTCATTTTGAATTCAGCTCATTATGTTATGTCGATTAAGGACATTTTTAACATTTTAAATATCCTTCCTAATTAATAAACTTTTTGCTCCTGTTATATTTCAAATTTCAACTTCTTTCAACTACCAACGCAGGAAGGCAAAGAAGTTATAAAGTGAATTTGTGCTCTTCATCAAATAACCAAATAAATATATATACAAACTGATGTTTTTGTACATCTTTATTTCACTATTCATAAATGATTAAATTATTCATAGATGTATAACGTGGTACATTCAACACTAATATAAAAAATGGATAATTTACTTTAACAGATATTCAGTTTTAGAAAAACTGTGAGCTACATATCACTGTTACACATTTCCTCTGCTTTTCTGTAAGTAAACACATTAGCGAAAGAAATTCTATAAAAAAGAATAGATTTTCACAACCTTATTCAGGAACTGGAATTTTTTTCAGTATTCTAAGTTTCTCCTTCCAGTTTTCTTTTAGTTTCATACCTACTGTGATTAACCTGGAAATCATTTTTTCCCTGAAAGTGAAATTCCTAATGACCGAAAGTTTTGAATAATCAGATCTTCCCAACTACCATACGCAAGATCAGATATCGGAACGCACCACTTCACCCTTCCACCCATTGTCCAACCCCACGCCCCACAATCGACTTTCCTCCAAGTGTCCATATACAAGATCAGATTCCCGCCCACCCAAACCCCCATCCCACCCACCCACGCCCCCCCCAAAATCACCCTCGCAAAATCAGATTCCCCCTCACTTCCATCCTCCCTCCTCAAAAAAAAATAATAATAATAATAAGGAAAGAAAAAAGCTTATGCAGACGAATGCCTAGTACTTTCACTCTGTTCACGATAGATAGCGCGGCAGTTCGTGCTAATGATCGAGCACGACCAGTTCGGTGGATAGCGCGCATGAGCAAATGCGAACCGATTGTTTTCTCTCATGAGAATCTCTTTCATGAAGTCCGCTGGCTCGTTCGCTCGCTCCTCAGTTATAGAGACTGACCTGACCGAAGGTATATCTTTATTCAGGTCGTGTAGTTCGTGTTTTGTTTTTTCGCATAATCTGGTCAGTCTGCTGCTTTCTGTGCATGCAGGAGGATGTTCAATGTTCAGTGGGAAGGTAAAAAGTCTTCCCTCCTTACTTTCTCTCCTGCTCAGAATAGTTTATAGTTCCTTTCCTGGCTCTCTTCGAGACATTTGTTAAATGCTCGAATCATTTTGCTGATGTTCGTCTCTGCCTTTGAAAGTTTAAAAGTAATTGGCTGGTGAACACACTCGAATACTTTTATTTTGTCTGTGGAAAGCAAAGTCAATAAAGTGTTAGAATAAAGGCCACCATTTTTTTTTTTTTTTATAAAAAATCAGCAACTTTCATTCTTTCTCTCTTTCTCCTCTGCTCTCAAACTCCGCAACCTTCTTTTCCTCATATTCATACACACATAATATGCATTCACACTTACGAACGCACATACACACACGTCATATAAATACAATATATAGATGAAAGAAACAAGATGGAATTTCTTACGTAGTATTTATAGCATTTGAAGGAGCTATGGAAAAAAGTAGGAACAGGTGGAGGGAGAGGTTAGCATAAGTGAAAGGATGGACCGTTGTTTTGAGGTGGTCTGGTCATGTGGCAAGAATAGAGGATGATAAGTTTGTGAAAAGAGTATAGTTAGGAATTGGAGAAAAGAGGAGAGGAAGACCAGGTAAGGGTTGGTTAGTGGCTTGAAAGAGGTAGTATTGTATCGCAGGATCCTTAACATCCAGGACCGAGTGTGTTCATGTGGGATAAGGGTGAATAACGCAGTGTCTGTAGGGACTGCAACGCACGGCTGATGACCGACCATTGTGTATAGGCTTATGGTGCAGCTCCCCCTTCGTGGTTAAAGTGCCGTCAGTGCACCTCATTTGTTGCGATGTAGGCATTACTTAAGGATCTTTGCAGCGTCCCCTCGGACCCTGGCTGCAACTACTTTCATGCATTTTACTGGACTTCCGTCCATATTCTGTGTCTTCCATCTTACTGTCCACCCTCTCCTAACAATTTCCATAGTGCAACTGTGAGGTTTTCTTCCTGTAACACCTTTTAAACCTTTTACTGTCAATTTCCGTTTCATCGCTGGATGGCATTAGTTGCCCCAGTGTTTGGCAGAATGCCAAATATATATAATATATATATGGTGCAGCTGAGGTCATGAAAGTTTTCACCCCTTGTGAAGGGAACCAGTTTAATGCTGAAAAATATACATTCTTACAGCTGTGTTGCCTGCCTTATGCCCTTCTTCATTCTCGCTCCGACAATCTACCAACCCCCATACACGTAATCGCCTAATTCATTTCTTATAAGTCATCACAAGCACATTTACTGAACGTTGATCCTATCGCTGGTGAAGCGAGTGTCATAACCACACTCCTCGAGATGACTCCTATTAATGAAAAGGTTGCGTGGAAGAACGTCATTTGATGGTGTATAGTCAGTTGGGGGAAAAAAAACAGGGGGGTTTTTGGGGTAAGAAAAAACATGGCCCTCCCCCCCTCTTCAGAAAAAAAAATTATCATTCAATGCTATAAACATGAAGATAAACTCATTAACTATGTGTCCATGTTACAGATTTCTTTAATTGTTATATTTATGAATATGCAACGCCATCAGTGTAAAGTTATTGAAAAATGGGTCTCTAAAACTTATTATTGACTTTCACAAACTTCTGTTTTTTCTTACCCCAGATGGGTTTTGGAGATTTGTGAAACATGGGTTGTAGTCCCCATAGAGTTGTAGTGGCGGTCAAATGGTCCCAGATCACTAGCCTCTATTGCTTATTGTCATAAAGGCTGTTTTTTTTTACCCCACCAAATTTCCAAATAGTGGGGTAAGAAAAAACAGATCATGATGTTTTTTGTTACCCCAGTGGTGTTTTTTGTTACCCCATGTGGTTTCCCCCATTTTTTGTTAACCCATGTGTTTTTGTTACCCATGTGGTGTTTTTTGTTACCCCATGTGGTGTTTTTTCTCACCCCATGTTCTTCTTATTACAACCAAACAAGTACTAGTAGTTTAGCTTGTTTCCTCTGAAGTGTTGCCTGTGTGCGCAAGCTACCACTGCTTGAACAAGTTTGAATTTGTCTTAATAGGTTGCTATTTTGTAAGGTCTAATGGTAAGGAAACTCCCAAGTGTGAGGTTCAGTATTAAGGTAACTGCCACAGAGTTAGCTGGTGCAGCCTGAGCTCTTGAAAAATGCCTCGTGACTTCAAAAAGAAAGTCAAACCCTGGAATGAAGAAACCGTGAGGAGAGCATTAGAAGAAATACAGCATGGAGCTTCAGTGCGCTCAACTGCTTTGAAGTTCTGTATGTCAATTTCTATGCTCCGAAACAGAGCATTAACTATAGGAGAAGAACACACTGATAAAAGGGTAAGCAACTGTTCAGCTTGTATCATCCCCAACTAAATGATGTGCTTCTCTACTTTTTTGGCTGGAGCAAATCAAAGAATACATAGAATAAATTGTATGATCAAGGACTCTCCCCACAGAATGTAAAGAAAGGATTCGAGAGTACAGGGATTATCTCTGCAACAGGGATAAATATAAAAAAAATAGGCCGAATCCCCTAAACTTAAAACTTACTAGAAAAAAGGCTAACAATGGATCACCAAAGGATGGCAATGGAGAACCACTTTTGGACTCCTTGCATGAGGATACAGCAGAGCAAACAGAAAACCCATTAGACCCCTTGCATGAGGATCGCTCAGAGCAAAATGAAAACCAGTCACTGCCACTTTCAACTTCTGTTTCTAGAGATTTTACAGAATCCTTAGACACTCATACCTGCTCCAGTTTGTCCGTCAACTCCCCACACCACAAGACCAACTACTCCTGCTACAAGAGCTTCAACACCTCAGTCAGAAGCATCAACATCAAACATTAGTACAATTTATAAGAATGATCCATTCCTTTCGAAATACTCGGACTCTGAGCTGAACAGAATTCTGCATTCTTTACCATTTGATGTTCTTTATAAGGAAATTCAACGAAGAGCCCCTCCTAATATGCGCTACAGTGTGATTCTACAAGAATCCAATGAGGAAAAAACATTAGGGACTGTTATGCAGGCAAGATGGAAGACACCAAATACATCCAAGCTCACACGTCGTCACATAAATATGAAAGCCCAAATCATAACAGGAGAAGAAATCACCAAACAGTTAGAAAAAAAAGCAAATCCAAGTCTAAGAGAAAGTGCAAAATCTCCTCAGACAGTGACTCAGAAGAGGATGACGACCAACAACCAGTGATGGAACTAGAGGACACAGATGATACAGATGCTATGGGCGACGAATCTTCAGTTGAAGAGCACATCCCTTCAGATGAAAATGTTCCTGAAGAAGAATTATTCCAAATGCCAGTGTTAGATGACAGTGCTGTAGGAAAATTTTATGCAGTTTTTTATTCTACTCCTACAAAATCTTACTACTGGGGTAAGATTACAAAGACTTTTGAATATGATGAAAATGAAAGTGTTTCATCTGTAGAAGTGGACTTTTTAAGAAGAAAAAGCATTTCATCTGACCCAGAAAAACTCACATGGATGCAA
>NC_061100.1:141967896-141975330 GCF_015104395.2 Macrobrachium nipponense | reverse complement strand
TATCTATATATATATATATCATATATAATCTATATCTATATCTATATTATCTATGGATATATATATACTATATAGTATATATATATATCTATATATATATATATATATATATACATATATATATACATATATATATACACAGAAGTAACGTTAAAAATTTCCCGTCTTTTCAAGACAACATGTCTTTCTAGATCCAGCTTCTTAACATTAATCTGACCCCTCATACGTAAATTGATTGGCTGAAAAACTTCTAGTAATGATCAGTGTAATAATAACAATGCCATTAAAAACTCATCATCTAGCCTCTTATTAAAATGCAAATGCGAGTTGTCTTTTATATATTCCAAAACTCGTTTGAGAAATATTCCACTCTTCAAAGGAAGCAAAAAATCATAGGATCTCTGTACGTCTTACTCACTTGTTTTTATTTTTTTTCATACTTTGACTGTCCGACAGGTGTCGGGTAATTCAACTGGGTCAAACTGTGAAAGAGAGAGAGAAAGAGAGTAATTACTCCTAATTACCGCACCGTTAAGAGAACAAGTACTCTAAAGTGGGCTCAGTTTTAGCCTCAATAAGACTAAATTAGTTTCGAAGTTTCAGAATCTGACGTGACGGGAATACTGTCGAGTTGAGAAGCAAATTACAATTCTCGGTGATGGTATCTATGCCGTTATCTAAAAGTGTGGGATCCGTCAGAGCTTTTACTTGCCGTCCTGGATAACCTTTTTCTTTGGTGATCATGATATAATGATAATAATAAAACATAGGAGACAAATATATATGCGCTAAAAGAATGTCATCCGTACTTTCAAGAGCTCATAAGAAAACACAAGTTTTTTCAAGAGATAAATAAATAGACAGTCAGTGAAGCTGGGGATCGTTCTAAAGGTTTTTGCATTGTTGCCTGCAAATTACGTGCAGTATATCAGAGTACATTGAAAATTGAGAAATGTAATTTACAAATACACGCAATCACGACGAGTACGCAGCCAGGTATCATAATTGATAGGTCTAGTTATTTAGGCTACCAGAACAGTTCAAGAACGTGCCGAAGTATGTTGGCATGAAATCTCCCTCTGGGTAGTATCCACGACGGGTAAAATTATAACGTTAATGAAAAGTATAAGGAAATAGCTATATATATATAGAGAGAGATAATCTGTTGTTTGTATAGGATTGTTTAGAATTGATATGTTTGACTTTTTTCAGTTTTATTACAGGCAAAATACACTTGATAAACGCCTCACTGGAATAAAAATTTAGATTTAGGCCATTAGGGAAAAATTAACAATAAAATAGAATATTGAGCAAGGATTTTTTTTTTATTTTGAGACTCAGAGCAGGCAATTTAAAGACACGGTAAAAAGAGCAGTTATGAACTTTCAAGTTTTCTTGTTGAATGGAAAAGACATTGTTACTTGCTTAGGATTTAAATGACACCTCTCGTGTGGATTCTTATGCCACTCGCCCTGCGAGGCAACTCATAAGTATTACAAAGTGCTCGGCTTCCTATTTGCCTCTAGCCCCAGCTAGTCGGAAACACCCTAGGCCGGTATGACATAAAATGTCAGCAACAGAAAGAGCAATCTCTAAACGAAAGCCGGTAGCTAGTTTGCGATCGGGAGAACGAGGCCATTAACGCAGATTTATTTTAGTTTTTCATCTCGGCATGCGTTACATGGCTTACAATCATGTATTTTTTACCCAGATAACGCGACACGCAATCATTTCTGGCTAATACTGAGTTAGACTAAAAGCTAAATTTTTTTTGCGCTGAATTTTGTGTTGCATAACAAGAAAACTATTTTGAATTTTATTTCTCTGGCTTATTTTCTGTGTTACGCCAATATTAATTCAGCGCTAATTACTTGTCCACGGCAGAGCCCTGCATTCAGCATAGCTTTGCGTTTAAGTCATGAAGATGGCGAGCTTCATCGATTGTTTAGTCCTTACAAATAAGGTATTGGCATTGGGGTTTAGCAAACTGCGATTGGATCATTCTTCTCAGCTCCAACAGTCTCGTTACCCTTTTAGTACTACCGGTGGTCAACTGGGGCTAAATAAACATTCCAATTCCTTATTGACCTTAGCAGTACTGCTGTCTTAGAGTTTGTTTGTGGTGGGTTCCTCTTTCGTGAAGTACGTGGTATTCATTTGTGGTTCTACTGACTAGAACTGCATATTGAAAATTCTTAGTTAGATATTTTCTAATCTAAATGCCTTAACTATGTGTGGTAATGAATGTTATCATGCACATCAATGAAAAATATCGAGTCGGGACTTTTTTTCCATGGAAATTACATTTACCATCCGATGATATCAAGAGTGTTAAAACTACATTGAGAAGATGTTTTTACTAAAGTTAGTGTTCTGAGGTAACATGAATGAGCTGATTAGGAAGAAGTAGGGGATTTGTGACCGAAGCAGAAAACCCCAAGCTTATTGGAGTTTTGAAAGCTGGTAACATAGGCGGTATAATTTCAGTGTGACCTGTGTCAACCGTCTATGGTTCTCAAAAGAGCTTATGTGAGCAATTAACTAAATGACTTTATATGGCGTTACAAGGACTGATGTAGTCGACGCCAAGATTCAAATCATAAGTTTTGCCAGAGCAGTTGTTAATATCTGCAAAGCATTGAAACACGTTTGTACGACGTGAGAATTGAACGAGCTTGTTGGCGCGCGCTACACACGCTGGAACTCGGCCCTGCTCTCTTTCCTACCCTCCCGATCCCCACCAGGGACGGGCAAACAGGTTTGCAGGGGGAGGGTGGATATCTCCCCAACCCTCCCGTTCCCCTGCCTACCCCGACCCCACCCAGAGCGGACAAACCGGTTTGCAGGGTGTGGTTGTGACATTGTATGTATCTCTTATGACATCCAAAGAAAGGTCAACTGGACCAGGCCGCTGGATTTAGTTTCACAACAAAAAAAAGTTCGCAGTGCCTCGAGTGACGTCAGTGATAGTTTGAGTCTGATACCTACTATGAGATTCAGGGCCTCTGTAACACGGTTTTTTCGCAATAACTTTTTATCTATGCATTTCATAAATATAACGCTTATTCAGAATACATATTATATCTACACATAAATTTTGACTGCATTCTGCATTACGTAGGTTAAATAAATTTGGTACTTATAATGTAAAAGTGACTTTTTTTGAAGACGGGCCAACTTACACAGAGAAAAGGTTTCGAACGCACTCGTTACGTAACTTATGACAGCATTTCTTCCCTCTTTCTCGATGGATGATTGGCTATACGTAACGAAGGTTAAACCTCTGGCAACAATGACATACAAATTTAAATACAAGCAAAGCAGCACACCTTTATGAACTCTGGAACCTCTCCACTGATAATTGTCATAATGAACAAACCAACAAAATATGTTAATAAATACAAAAACACTTCGATTATTAGTCTAACTCCCAAAATAAGTGTCCTAAGAAATTACAGTCTACTTTATAGGTCACAATCAGATTGACAAGATGTAGGGAATAGTTGGTAATTATCAAAATCATAGTAGACAAGCTTGATTTGATAACTGCTATATCCAATGTCAAGCAATTTTTATTTATTGGCTATCTACCTATTTACTGAAAAAAAATAGCCGGTACCGTATATTGGCTTTAAACCTTCTCCAATAATTATCGTTAGTATGATGACTTCATGAGGCTCCACCCAATTTCGCCTCGTTATAATTCAGGATAACACTGAAGGCTACCATGGGCATTGTTGGATTAGAAAATTTAACCTCTGGCTATACAAACTAATTTCTCGAGTAGTTGTAAGAAGTGCTAAATGATCCTCAAGGATCCCAGCAGTTGGCCTAAACGTTTAATTCATGTATATTACTGCTATACTGTTGCGACACTACTGTTACAGTTACTACGCTAGCACTGATACCCCACCCACATCTATGTATCGTTCCGCCATTCATAAAGTCTTTGGGTTTCAGAGCCGATGGAGTGTCTGTCTGGTCGATGGGCGGGGCAACATTTCGTCAAAAGGTGTTTGTTTACCTTACTTACGTAATGAATGTTTTTCGACTCTTGGCTCGTAATCATTGGCCATGGCGTCGGCTAGATCATTTTTACTCTAAAAAAATTAAAACTATCGGGTTTAGGTTATTGATAATGCTGACAAAATTTGTGTGCGGTTGTAAAATATACATATGTCAACTTTCAGCTACATCCGATGCTGTGACAAGGAGCTAAGTCCAAAAAACCGTGTTACAGAGACCCTGAATCTCATAGTAGTAACCGACTCCGAAAGAAGGTAAGCAGTTTTCTAGCATTTTTCATATTCGTATGCTATTGTTTAGGAACCGTAAGATTTGCTTCCAGGTACGACAGCTCATTTGCAAATTACGTTGCATATTGGTTAGTTTTAGACCTTCAAGGTTACGTATTGTAAGCTGCTTCCTGGTAGCGTGGATTTTCGAGACTGGAAGAATTGTCGATGTTTTGCCAATGAAAGTGCTTTCGCCAGTTGGAAATATAAAGTGAGCATGCGTCAAAAATGTTTATTGATGCATCCATTTCACACAGGTGTCAGATAATGTACCTCTTTAATCTTTCATTATTTTAAAGTGATTTCCAGTATAGGAAAGACTGAGGATTACCGGGCGATTAAATTTTGCTATTGAATTTCCGTCGTGTTATAATTATTTGATTTTGATCGCAATCGTGGGTTTTTGAAGATTTTTTTCATTCTTGGATTATCAGTCAGTTGAGATTAATTAAGGTGCTCTCCCTCTCCATTTTTATTGGTTGTTTGTTTATCCATTAGCGATAGGGATTAAATGTGACGAATATGATCTTGCAAGATTTTTAGATGCTCATTGCCGTCTCTGTTTAAATGTCATCTCAAACATTATTGTTTAGTCGTCTTATACATAAAATTAGTGCAATACCTTTGTTAATTTGAAATCAGCTCCGTGCGGCCTAAACGGTTTCCATTTTCTAACAGATTTTCCCAAATTAGGTGTGAAGGGGAGAGGAGGCAGAAATAAGTATAAATTATTGTTTCAATCATGCTAAAACTGCAGATATTTCTCTCTCTCTCTCTCTCTCTCTCTCTCTCTCTCTCTCTCTCTCTCTCTCTCTCTCTGAAACATATTGATCCAACGTATTCTTTCCCAGTTCTTAAAATCGGACTTTGTTTTCTTTTCTTTTTTTTCTTGGTTTGCTAGCAGAGTAACAGATGGGGCTGCATTCAATATTTTTATTTTTACTACATTTTGAATGTATTTAGTAGTTTGGTTTACAGTTTAGTATTTTAATTGTATGTAGAACGTTATCAATGATGAAGTTTTTATGGCTCTTGTGTATATTTTGGCAAGACACCCGAAATTAACGAAATGGAGGTGCCTATTAAACAAATGTTTGTATACATACACGTTACACACACTATCAAGCCATATACTTACTGGTATTCAAAAACTTTAAAACGAAAATATACCAACACGTTCATATGAAAAGCTGGGCGCATGTACTACACATAAGCATTAAAAACATTCACGCACACGTACGGACATCTAACGGAAATGCAGACTCGGATACTTTCTCACGTACTTCCATAGACACAAATAGATGAAAACAGGTCGGCCTTAGATACGCGTCACTGATTTCGATGAAGATCCGACCACACTCGCCCCATTTTCATCATCATCCTCATCATCATTATCGCCACCCCTGGGGTCCGTCCCTCTTATCAACGGGTCACAGATCTCGTAATCTCGCCCATTGCGTCAATGGCGGATATCCCAAATAAGGAAGTAAGTCTCTTCCTTAAATAAGGCTGCTCGCGAAATCCGATTGTGAGGGCATTCAACTTTGTTCCTGATTTGCGAATAAAGGAAATTCTCAGAGATGTTCACTTCGTGTTTGTAAGGTAAAAATGAACGGAAACAGTAAAATGACTTATTCGTGTAAAATTTGATTTCGAATTTCGTAATCATAATGCCTTTTATTTAATAAGTAAATGCTTTGCTGTTAGGAACAGGAAAGAGGTTGAAATAATTAATGCGTAATATGTTTAGAATGGCGAGAATTGTGGAGAAAGGCATGGGGAAAAATGGCGCAGTTTACTATATTCTCTTGATGTCAGGTTGATAGCTGCAGTAGTGTATAAATGCCTAACATACTGAATAGTAACAGCTTTCATTTTCATTTGCTAGCGAAGGCACTCATAATCTTCCGCTTGCACTGAATGCTGTCGAATATAGTACTCTCAAATTGGAAGTTATTTAAAAATGGAAGAATATCTTCCTGACCAATGATATTCCCTTTCTAGCAAGTCCCTATGTTGAAGGTGGATTCACTTCAACTTTAGTGCAATGAAGTTATATGTATTAACCGAAATAAACTCGCATATTTTTACCATAATTATGATATAGTACTGTTTCAGTTGATTCAAGCTTGTCTGGAGATAAAACCACGGTTTTCAAGAAAGATTTTTCTCGCATTTTTTAAATTTTGAACAAGTTTTTTTTTCATAGAGCGGTTATGCTGTTATTCAAGCTAAACATTAACAAAATAAGTATTTTAGGTCACCTTGAATGACTTGAGAAAGCACAGTTCTAAAAAAAGTTTCAAAACCCTGACGTCAGTCTTATGAAATGAGTTCTTGGTTTCATACCGTATGGAGATATTGTTCAGTTTGATAATAATTATCAGGTAATATGCCTTGATTGATTAATCATCCCACTGATTCACTGTTGTATTTAAACATAATGATAAAGACTGATTAATTAACTGAGAAGGACAAGATCGTTAATTCTTGTCCGAAGAAAGATTAAGGAGAGAATTATAAGAAATAGAGGAAAGTGACGAAAACAGAAGAAAAAACGACTGGTCACTTTAATGAAATGCTTGTGTTCTCTAGCGCTGTGTGGGTGTCTGCTTTCCCCAGAGAAGTATTGGCCAACGGGCACTGTACTCGGATGCGAAGCCGAGAGTCAAGTTTAAACTAGTTTTTGGCGACTCTGGGCCAGAACTGCTTTGACTTTCGCCCTCTAGTAGAATCCAGACCTTGGAACCCAGTCTGTTTCGAATTTTGGTTTCATTTTTTTTTTCTTTTTTTTCGCTCACGTTTTCCTGCCATAATTGACCGCAGGTTCAGCATATATTGTTATATGCGTTCTTAATCATTTGAGTGAATTTACCTTTTTAACGAAGGTTACCTGAAATTTTGTAAGCATTTTTTGTTTCTACCCCTTTCAGTTCTTTCTCTAAGCTTGCTGACCAAGATTGTGTGCTTCCTTTTCTCATACATTATGAAGTACAGAAATAACGCAAGTCTGATTTTCTTTGATCAAAATAATTCAAGATGATTGGTACTTAAGCTCTATTAGGAATGAACATTCCACGATTCACCTTAAGTGGAATGTTATATTTTAGTGTTCATTTTTTTCCTAATTTCCGGAAAA
>NC_061100.1:141935396-141957896 GCF_015104395.2 Macrobrachium nipponense | reverse complement strand
CGATAATTACTGGTGAAGGTTTAAAGCTAAAATACGGTACCGGCTACTTTTTTTCAGTAAATAGGTAGATCGCCAATAAATAAAAATTGCTTGACATTGGATATAGCAGTTATTAAATCAAGCTTGTCTACTATGTTTTTTAAAATTACCAACTATTCCCTACATCTTGTCAATCTGATTGTGACCTATAAAGTTGACTGTAATTTCTTAGGAAACTTATTTTGGGAGTTAGACTAATAATCGAAGTGTTTTTGTATTTATTAATATATTTTGTTGGTTTGTTCATTATGACAATTATCAGTGGAGAGGTTTCAGAGTTCATAAAGGTGTGCTGCTTTGCTTGTATTTAAATTTGTTTGTCATTGTTGCCAGAGGTATAGCCTTCGTTACGTATAGCCAATCATCTATCGAGAAAGAGGGAAGAAATGCTGTCATAAGTTACGTAACGAGTGCGTTCGAAACCTTTTCTCTGAGTAAGTTGGCCCGTCTTCAAAAAAGGTCACTTTTACATTGTAAGTACCAAATTTATTCAACCTACGTAATGCAGAATGTAGTCAAAATTTATGTGTACATATAATGTGTATTCTGAATAACCGTTATATTTATGAAATGCATAGATAAAAAGTTATAGCGAAAAAACCGTGTTACAGAGGCCCTGAATCTCATAGTAGGTTTTTCATCAATCTTCAGCATAAATGAAACTTATACCACCCTTCCTCTCTCGGAGTGTTAAGTAACAGCTCGTAAATAATTGCAGCGTTAAACCCGGTGGGAACGAATGAGAATGTCTATGGATACCAGGTTCATCATCCCTTTCTTTTCATTATCGTGTCGAGGTATTTTCTCCTCCTCAACAAGGCGTCCTTTACCCGTAATCTTATCAACATGAGCCACGGGAGGTAATTAATGAAGGTGAGAGTATAAATCTAAGAAGGGTTGTTAAAGGTGAAGTTGAAATGTGGGAAGTTGAGAAGTTTGTTCCGGAGCTGAGGTGTGAGGACCACGTGAGTGAGAAGTTGAGGAGTGATCTGAGAAGTTTTAAGATCCGAATCAGAGTGGGTAAGAAGTTGAACAATGGGACTGGATTGAATTCAATATAGACTTTAGGCCAAAAGCGAAGCACTGGGACCTAAGAGAGGAAAACCTCAAAGCAGTTGCACTATGAACGGAGGTACAGTAAAGGGAGCGAATGGGGTTGCAGCTAGGGGGCCGAAGGCACGCTGCAAAGAACCCTAAGTAATGCCTACAGTTCGTCGCATGAGATGCACTAACCCTCTACTGGGAAAAATGAGAGCTAGATGCCTTATAAATTTAAAAAAAAATTATAACTTAAGAGGTGAGAAGTAGAGGGATGAGAATACATGCTTTAGAGAAAAAGAAAAGTTAATTAAGAAGTGAGAAAACGGAAAATGAGTTAAAACTGTTAGAGGAATATCGGACTTCTGCAGCAGTGAGAAGTGAGTTTAGAACTGTAGAAATGAATAGTTAGGTTAGAAGCCGAGATGTGTTTCAGGAAGTTTAGAACGAGAAGAGCTAATTTGGGTGTCTGGAATGAGAAGTATGACAGTGGGGACTAGGATGAACGTTGGGTGACTGAGGTGGGCCGCAATAAAGGTGAGGAGTGAGGAACAAAGTTGTGAGAAGAGTAAAAGTGATCTGGTAAGATTGGACAGCATGGATAGTAAGGGACAGAGTTTTGAAGGGAGAGAGAGAGAGAGAAAATGGACAGTTTAGAGGATTAGAATTGTAAAGCAGCCGTTGGATAATTAGGAAAATTACTTTGAAAGAAGTGTTGAACGTAAAGGGAAAGAAAGAAGTAACTGATCTCCTTTGGAGATGGTAGGGAAAATGTTCTCATTTCATGGATCATCGAGTGCAGGAAAATCGTAAGACGTAAGAAATGATTTAAAATTTTAGTGGCCATAAACTAGAGATAATGGCCTGTTTTCAGTGTATTTAACTTTGGAACAGCAAGGCCATTTGGTTCCAGAGGTGCAGTGGAATTCCAGCATTTTGAAAATATTTTAAGATGTAGAGCAATGAAAGTAAATATGGTCCAAATTACAATACTGACTTTGTGCGTACACTTTTATACGCAAGTGCACAAATACTTACGTACGCACACATATCTGCCTATCCTGTATGTATGCACAATTTTGACAAATTTTGCAAAACGTTAGACAACAGTTACTAGAGATCTATTAAATATGGAAATAAACATATATCTTGCTGAAAATATATTATAATGTAATGAACATGATACACCTAACTCAAGTCGTTCGGAATATCCGGAATCGTATGGTATAAACACTGCTAGTTTACTAATGAAAAATGTATCAGCATGATATTTGCTCTTATAAACATTTATGTAACTTAGTTGACTGCCTTTGGACATATTTTGTCTGCATGTCAAATAAATAATCCACTTTACGAGCGATTTAAGAAAAATGCCGTAACCTTTCTTGCTAAATTAATTGCGACAAACTTAGCATTATGGATATGTTAGTTCCACGCTCGTCATAACCTTAGTCCTGTACCCAAAAGATGTTCTGTCTAATCTACCTTCATCTACTGTCTGTATAATCTACCGCCACATACCAGTATGTTAAACCTGGTGATTTTCATCCATTAGATAGCATCTATGCCTCTGCATCACAATTTAGCATCATTTTTAGTAAGCGTGACTGTTATTAACCTTCCGAGTCATGGAGCTGTTAATACCTCCGTACCCTTCACCTGTAAAGTAATTGCCATTATCCCGCACGTAAAATGCTGGATGGATGGGGACATAGAGTAGACCCTTCCTCCTTTCCTCTTTGTTTACGCCACAATCCCAGCTAGTACATAGACATCATAAAAGAGGATTTTGCTGAGAAAAAAAAAAGGACAGAAGCTTCATCATAGGTAGAAAATATATAAAAAAAAGATTACACAGAAATGATTTAAAGGAACGATATTTATAACAGGCTAAAGAATGCAGAAATGAGACGCTCTCAGCAGTAAAATTTTGATTTTTTTTTTTTTTTAGTCTGGCATCGTATTGATAAACTGACCTTTGCAGCGATAGGAAATTAAAGACTGCCTGTTCGAGAAAAACTATGACAAAGAACAATTCGTTCGAGAAGACTATACATTGAATGACAATGAAAGGGACTCCCCCAGTTGACTTGACGAGAGCTGTTGAGCGGGATTCAGTCAGTAGGTCATTATTCTCCCCCCACTCTTAGGACATGGACAAAATCGACTAAAAGAGTGATGAAGATGGTACTACTAATGCTACTACTACTACTAGTATCATGATAATAACAAATATGCCTGTACTCTTAAAAGGTTTAATATGTTTAAATGTGTAACAGCTGAAATAAATAACAGTAAAATATATCACTGAAAAGCTAAAATTGTACATCTGTCGCTTGATTTTAGGCAAATACATCTTACAGCAAAACTTAGAAACTGTCGTTCTCGGCTAATTTCCAATCACCACCTTGGCGTTTATATTTTCCTTATACACTATTACGGTAAAATACCATTATTCAGTATGAAAGTTACATCAGAATCGGTGTTCGGACATGACAGCTATTTTTACACTGACTTCCAGAAAAATTAATAGTTATAATTTAAAAAAAGAAAAAAAAATAATAGATATCTGGAGTTCTCTCTGGGATAAAAAGTAATATATAATGAGTAACGTTTGAAAACCAGTCTATCGCTCTTTAACAAAGTCGAAGGTAAAAGTGACCATCTCTTCATTCCTATTCATTTTTATGAAGTATACATATATTTGTGTTTACTAAAATCAGCGCATCATTTTGACCTTATAGGTTTGTTATTTTGCTGTTTTGAACATATTGTGATAAGATGTAGATATTTAGCTTACAAATTACACCAAACTTAACCTCATATAGACTACACAGAGAAAATTATCGGTAAACTCAAACTCACTCAGCGACAATTTACGGGTTTTGGTTTGCCAAAAACTCAAGATATATAGCTACAGAATATGTTTTATATAATAGATTATTATTATTATTATTATCATTACAGTCACTATAACTACAATGAGCGTTTTGATGTGTCAAAATATAATTCATGAGAGTTGAACTTTTATTTCGCATTCATTGTAATCAATCCCCGTAGGCGGTTAGTGTCGTCAGTGCACCTTATGCGGTGCACTGTAGGCTTACGTAGGTTCTTTGCAGCGTGGCTTACTTTCCACCCTCTATTAACAGTAGATTCATAGTGCAGCGCGAGGTTTTCCACTCGTACACCTTTTCAAACATTTCTGCTAACAGTATTACTTTCAGCGCTGAATAATCTCATAGCTCCCAGCTCTTGGTCTTCGGCCTAAATTCTATATTCAATTCAATTCGTAATCAATAGTGTTCACGTCCAAGGACAACGACGGTAAGAACCATGGTCTTAAAGAACAGGGTCTAACTAAACCGGTTACATTTTTACTACAGCAACATTTCTTGGATATCGAAACCAAAAATGTCGAAAGTTCATAGTTCGCATTCGTCTAAATGTTAGGGCCATTTTCATAAGCTCGTAAACTAAATACCATTTGGGTTTATCCTTCAAAGCACTCGGTGCACTGTAAGACGAGTTCATTATTAATCTGGAAAATGCTGAATAATGATCAGTTTTAAGATTATCAGGTCGTTAGATAAAAAAGCAGAATAATATTGTATTTTCATGCTAACAATTGATTCTAGGGCAACTGCTAAGTTTTCCTCCTGTTACACCATTCAGTCCTTTTCCCTGTCACTTGCCGTTTCAGTGCCGAATGACCTCTCAGATCCCAGCGCTAGTCCTCTGGCCTAAATTTTATAGACTGTCCTCGATCAGACCTAAAAATCCCGCTCGCGCAGGTGCGCATACTCAAAGCATTGCAACGTATTCTTTAGAATGAAAAAGTGCGCGGATACGTTAGCAACCGTGATAGGAGAGAATAAAGCCAGCAATGGCATTCTATTGACATTGGGACCGCGCTAGTGACTTCCAGTCAAGCAATCTTTGCTTATGACGATATCCCATTTGCACTGAACTCACCCAAATATGGTTAAGATTAGTCTTAATCGGCGACCACTTTTTAGGACTGCGCTTCAAGTCTGGGTACGTGTCTGCAACACTGCAAATATCGGAGAATGGAAATTAGCGCTTGAATGTATACTGGTCTTGAGCTAGATAATGATATCATCGCAGAGAGAAGCGTTAACGGCACCTTAGGTTAAATAACGTTGTGCTTGTCGACTTAAGCAGTCAGCTATGTGCCTAGTAGTGAGCCGACTGTTGTTGGTGACTTTCACTTCAATTTTCAAATCAAATTTGAATGGGAATATATCTGTTGTCCATAGTGAACAAACTTGAAGAATAATAGAAGTATAACTTGACAAATAAGATGGCATACCATACAGATTTCCAGATAGATCACAGACAACCGAAGGAAGTTTTGGACGATTTACTTTTATTTTTCTTCCTTTTTTTACTCATCACCTAATCTTCCATGATGTATTTTATTTCTTTACTTTTCACTTAAGAACTATTCAGACTCACACCCTGGTTTTTTTGTAATCAAAAAGTTCCTTACTGGAAACAAGAAAATTTTAATTGATTCAATTTTCATCAATAAGTTTACAAGATCTTAGGGGCATATCTTTTAATATGCCTATGAATCTGCAGGGTAAAATATTTTTTCGTGTAAGACAGAAGGATTTATGAATGAAGAGAAGTGTGTGTTTAGACAAGGAGGAGAGAGTGTGGGTGGGTAGTGTTAGAAGCTTTGGAGTGAAGGGAAAAGTTAAGTATATCCTAGTTTTACCAAACCACTGAGCTGATTTAACAGCTCTCCTAGGGCTGGCCCGAAGGATTAGATATTTTTACGTGACTAGGAACCAATTGGTTATCTAGCAACGGGACCTACAGCTTATTGTGGGATCCGAACCACATTGTGTCGAGAAATGAATTTCTATCACCAGAAATAAATTCCTCTGGTTCCGCGTTGGCCGAGCCGAGAATCGAACTTCGGACCTGGAGTGAAGGGAAAATCGGTTCCAGAAACTTATGATAAAAATGAGTAGGTACCATGAATGGGATGTAGAGAATATCTGGTTGGTACCTTAAATTCCAGAGAATGGTTAATTTTTCATGAAAACTAAATTAAATTTGCAATGAAACGTTGGATGTGAAGATGAGAAAGCAGCATGTTTAGAGTAGAACTGGATCTGAGAAATGGTGTGATATTTCTCAGTGTCTCGTTGATGTTTTTAATGCTCTTATGAATGGCAAGATGCCAGATATCGGGGAAAGATCAGGTTTATATAGAGGTGCAAATTTTGGGGCAAACTATGAATGAGTGGAGAGGGACCTCGTGGTATAAGAGAATATGATTTTGTTAGTTGGTTGTGTAAAAGGGAGGGGAAGGATATTGTTGGCTGAGACAAAGTGCTCAACAAGCGAATATTAATCAGATGAAGGTGTGAATGTCATTAATAACAACCAATATGGTAAAAGGGGGGAAGTGGTCGATCCATACGGGTGTTTGGAAATGAATTAATGGATAATGAAGTTGTGAGAGAAGTGAATCACAGAATATAGGTGATGCAAGGAAGGTTGCAGGTGCTAGCAAAAAATAGACTCGCCTACTGAACCTATAGTGTTAAAGAACGTATCAGGGGGTGAATTGTCTGTTGTCAAGGAATGTAGTGTTCGCGTTAAATTCAGATGAGAGGACAAATTTGGAGCTGAGAGTAGTTGGGAAAATAGTAGATGTAGAATAAATCGGGTTGAAAGCATGAGAAATGTAGTGTGCTTCCCAGAAATGGTCAGTGGTTAAAAGATGAAGTCATGCTTTTAGTGGCAAGGTCACACTGCGGGAATGGAGGACGTAAGATTGGTGGAGTTTTTTGACAAAGAAAGTGCTGACAAATAATATCGTCTTTTTATTTTAATAAAGAAGTCAATATTTTGATAAAATGCCGAGTGATAAATTCTAGAACTGCAAGTACTGCAGAACTTCGGCTATTTTAAAATGTATTCCTTGTTATAATATCAGAGTGGACGCTAGTTCTGAAAGTATGGAAACAATGAAGGCACTAATAGCTAATAGTATATTTTTTATATACAATCTCTTTTCCCTCTATTCTATTCAAGCCAACTGTAAAGTACAAATACTATTTGGATCTTTCCTAGATAGTGACCCCAAGGGTTTTCGGTGGTCGTTATATAGGATTTAGTGTCTTTTATCTGTTTTTTCCGGTAATCCCCGACGGGCTTGTACTGAACACGCCGCAAAAGTGGATAATTGGCTACCGGATTAAATCACTTCAGGGGATCACTATTTTCCTCTTCAACAATCTCATTTCTTAATCGAATTTGCAACCGATTCAGGTCGACAATTAAAAAAATTAAACAACTTCGAGAAAGCAGTGTGAAGGTATCGTGTTTTATTTATTTATTTTTTTTTAGGTGGAATACATTTGTGAAAACTTTTCCACGTGATACAATTAACATTTCTCTCTCTCCTGACATCCTCCACATGTTAATCTGGCACCATATGGTGGAACTAGAGCCGTCTGTAAACGCTACGTGTATTACAACACGTAGTGCCCTTCTACCCTTTATTTAGACCTGAAAATCGACGAACGACCTGGAGAAATAGACCCATGCCCCGTGCTCGTGCCCAGCAACGCCTTCAAGTACCCCCTCTCGTCGCCGCGACACGAACCTGTCCGACCACTAAATAACATTTTTGCTTCTCCGCTGCATTCATCTCCTTTCATTTATTCATCTCCGTTCATTTTCCGTCTCCCATGACAAGGTCGTATTGAGGAGATACTGTCTCTTAAGTCGGGACGATTTGACCAACACCCGAGAGATTTCTTCTTCACCTCATCCTGTGAAGGATCAGTTGGTCGACCCATTAATTCTTTTCGTAGTTCATGGATTCTTCTCATTGTTAGAGGCAAGAGGGAGCAGCGTGAAGTAGGTACGAATTTAGTGCCCGTACACAAAAAAATACGGCCGGTTTTAATGTTAGAGGTAAACAATGCGGGACTTTTCTTTTTTACAGTTCATCGTCAAGGTTGAGAGAGAGAGAGTGGATGTGTACGTGTGTGTGTAAGCAACTATACGTTTTAGCGCCACGTTATAATTAAAAAGCTTATGAATTCATAGATTATTCGAAGAAAACTTGTTTATTCCGACATACGCTCGGATGATAAGCTGCAAAGAGTGTTAACGGTATTCAGAATTTCATTTTCACTCGGCCCCAAATACTACATACATGTCCCGGGCTTGCCGAGAGAAACCTGTTTCCGAAATTAGTATGACCAGTGGTCGCGCCATTGTGACTCACAGATCATGGCGAGCGTTAGCTTTCAAATTATTTTTTCCGACGTGAATCAGTTCTCTTGAGACGGGTTTGCGGTCTTTTTGATGAGCCACAGAGGAGGGAAGGACTAGTGAAGAGACGCTCGAGGCTGGAAGCTACCCAAAAACCACCTTTCCGTGTGAGTGGAAAGCTTGTTTAAAAAAAAAACAAAAAAAACATGCATTATTCACAGCAGAGCGCCCCCCCTTTCGAAAATGCATAAGTAGGGAAATAAAACCAAGTTTTTGAAAGTTGAATGAATGGCGTAATTTACTTTGAAAATATTTTCAGTAAAACAGAAAGTGGCTTTTGCAGGTCCCTTCGTGTTCTTTGAATGGAAATGATGCCAAGTAGGTGTCCTTGTCATCATCATCATCATCATAACTTACAAGAATATTTTTGGAGAATCATCTGGGCCATCAGGCAGTCCCCACATATTTGTCGGTTACGCTGCTAATGTACTTGAATGGGCTATTCTTCCGGTTATAATTATTTTTAATAGATTCGTCCTTAACCATTTAAATGTCTAGAAAAGTTTTAACAGCTTGGCATTCTTGTGGTAGCTTATTCAATAGTCATAGTAAAAAATAATCCCATGGCCTAAATTCATATATATATATATATAATATATATATATATATATATATATATATATATATATATGTATATATATGTGTGTGTGTGTGTGTGTGTGGTGTGTGTGTATGCTTGAAATCATCAGGACTAGTGGTGTACATAGGAAAGTTTGCACAGGAAATTAAACATTCTCTATAAACCCTGACCGTGTTTCGCCTTTCCTCTTATCATAGAAATACCGGTTGAGTTTCGTATACGTGTCTTATTTTTCCTGTGGTGAGTCTACATATTCGTATATGCCTATATATGTAATATATATATATATATATATATATATATATATATATATATATACATATATGTGTGTGTGTGTATGTATGTATGTATGTAGATTTACCAGAGGGAACATGGGCATATTGTTGCGTCGATGGCATTTGTGAGGTGAAGTCTGAACTCAAAATTCATATTCTTAACTGGACAGGGTAATGGAAATTATATAAAATTCACTACCTTTGATTCAGATAAAGTAGTAGAACCAAAATAAGTATACCCCGTAATATCACAGGGATAAGGTTCTCACAGTGATATGAAAGCAACAAATCTTTTAAATAAAAACTGGTCAGAAACTAGGAAAAAAAGGTTAAGGGTCTCAGGAAACCTGTTATCCGTTTCAGACTATTTCCTCAATAACGAAGATTCCCCATTTAAGAAGACAGCTTTAGATGTCTTTAGGTTCAAGAGAGATTCCGTCTGAACGTATCACTATGATCCATAAAGGCACAACAAAGTTTTTGTTGCTGTCGTTCAATTGCCAGTTCGCTTCTGATGGATATTTTCATTTACTCATACTTTAATGAAGTCAGAAGGCTCTCTCTCTCTCTCTCTCTCTCTCTCTCTCTCTCTCTCTCTCTCTCTCTCTCTCTCTCTCTCAGATCCTGACTACGGTATGAAGCTCCTATTTTGATTGTGCGTAGACGTGATATAGGCTGAAAGAAATGTATAGATGATTTCTTGAAGGAGAGAAAGCTATATTTTCCTACACTCGTGACACCCAAGTGAAAGGTCAGGATGTTCAGAAATGGCAAGAGCAAAGAGTTACTGTTTCTGAGCGACTTGAAAGATGAAGAGCAAGGAATGGGGCAGAGCTTGTGGGAAGGAGACTGCAGAGACAGTGCAAGAATACAAATGCATTCATTCAAACATTGTGGAGGTAAAATTGAGTGTGGCAAGAGAAAAAGTTTTTATAAGGGGTGTGAGAGTGAAAGAAAGTTTCTAGGTGAGCTTGGTGAATGGGAAAGGTTGGTTGGGTTGGTAATTTGAGTGAAAAGGTTGGTGATTTGACATAGAAAGGAGAGAATTTTGAAGGAGTGTGTTCAGAGAGGGGCAAGATCGTCGGAAATATCTGGTTCCCCAAGAAAATTCACAAATAGATAACAAAATGGTTAGGGAAACTTTTGTTAAATCATGTGTTAGTACAGAGTAGGTTGAAAGTGACGTTGGATCTAATGGTGGGAAGACGACTGGATTCATATATATCTGGTTAATAATATTTGCAGAAAAATTGTGTTTGGAATGTATAGTATCTTTATTTGTAGAGGAAGACTTCTGAGTGTGGCTATATATGTCAGTAAGAAACCGTGGATATGATAAAAGGACATTATAAAACTAGAAAACGGAGGAGAAATGGGATCGGGTTAGATACTTAATTAGGAGTTCATGATATATAGATATTGCATATCTAATATATATATATATATATATATATAATATTATTAATATCTATATTATATGCAATATATATAATTATACTAATCCTTATAATATATCTATATATATATGTTATATATATATATATATATATATAATAAATATATGTTATGAACTCTTGCTTGACTCTAGTTAATAGGATGGTCTAAATCTCTCATAGTACGAATAATGCATTCGATATTTGCCCAGTTCTCACAGAATATTGATGTTGCTTGAGACGTTGTGAAAAAGATTTACCGGTCTGTCCGTAATAGACTTTATCACACTTTTTGCAAGGAATTTCATATATTCGTACATATGAGAGATTTAGACCATCCTATTAACTGGAGTCAAGCAAGAGCCTTAATCCCATGTAATGGCACAGTTAAAAGGAATATCATTGAATCTTGTTTCATCAAGTCAAATAATAGAAATGTTCTAAATATAAGTCTTGGTTTATTTAAACTTGATGCTTTCATTATGAAAAAAGTTGTAGATAAATATAAGCAACAAAATTAATATATTCAGTTTTTACATGTTTTGGACTGTAAAGATACTTTGTAGTTTCGGTTAGGTTTGTGACCGTGTGATATCCGATAATCCTGGATTATCTCTTTTAATTTTTACCCTTTTGAGGCCTTTTGTACCTGAGACCTTTATCTCCAATTGTACTTCATTAACTCCTTGACGATGTCTGAGTAAAGACGAAAGCGCTTGGATTTCTGACTATTATTTTCCTGTGGTATTCGCTTATATATATATATATATATTATATATATATATATATATATATATATTATATATATATTTATATATATAGTATATATATATATATCTATATATATATATATATATATATACATGTGTATCATATAGTATATAGTATATATATATATATATATATATATATATATATATATATACACATGTATATATATATATATATATATATATATATATATATATACACACATATATATGTGTATACGTATATATATATATATATATATATAGATATATTATATATATATATATATTTAATGCATATACATAACTTATATATATATTAGATATTATTATATATATATATAAATAATTAAATAATAATAATGGTTATCATAACACCTACTTAAGTATCTAACCTGATCCAATTTCTTTACGTTTTCTAGTTGATAATGTACTGATTATCATATATATATCTATATAATACATATATATAATTATATAAATATATATATATATAAATATATTCCCCCTCTCCTGACGAAAGAAAACTTAGATTTTGTTTCAACCATGACCCGACATGACTCAAAGTACTTAAAATTTTTCAGCCACCGTATCTAGGCCATTCAGACGATACCTCCCACGTCTGCGGCGTCTTCATTTTTTTTTTTTCCTTTCGGTTCTCCCAAGTTGAAATTTCATAAGACCAGTAATGGTTCCCATGAATTCCTGTTTCCTCTGCATCTTCTTTAATCTTTGATGATACAGGCACACACGCTAACACCAGCACGCCATCTCAAACTATGTAAAGTATAGATATACACAAGTTACTAGGACGTGTTGCAAGATGCATCGATAACATCGGCAAGTATTATTACACAAGCAGAATTAGGGAGAGATCGTAACGCCATCTGGCATATTCAAAGACGGTCGTGAGAATATTGTTTATGGCAGATAAAACATGACAGAAACATGTCGTTAAAACGCAGGCAAACGAGTAGTATGCGCGTAGGGAGGTAAAATACGTGGAAAAGATACGGTAAACCCCCAGTAAATTCAAAGTATTCGTGCAGGAATATGAATAACTTTTACGTGCATGATCGTGTATGCAGTTTGCTTGTAAACGAACACAGAGATACGATGTTTTACATGTATATTTCCTTATACACTGTGCGTTATATTTGTGCATTTGTGTTTGTGTGTTTTGTTCATTTTCTGTATCATTAATTACTTTGTTTACAGCTGAACAAGTGCCCCAACATGGTGCCAATTTTTTAAAGAGAAATTGCTGGTCTAGTATTCAAAGCAATAATCAGATGTATGGAAATCAAAGCAATTATCAGATGTATGGAAATCAAAGCAATAATCAGATGTATGGAAAATGAAGATGCACAGAATATGTGTTCATTTGACTTTAGGTGAATTTAGCAAGTAATCCTGTATTTAGGTTCTATTCTTGCCAGGTTTTCTCCAGACATATTCTCGAAAGCAACTTCCTGTGCTTCACCATACACAAATGTAAAAAGCCTAAATTCCGCGTTGTTTTTGCGTAATATACTAATTTGTGGACAGCCTATTAAAATAAAAACCCATCATTCTTTTTTCCATGTACCTCCGAGTTCATTCACGCCATCTTGTCGTTCGTTGGGTAAGACAGAGAGAGGAAAGTGGTACTTTTATTACTGACAGAAGATTAGATTGCGGCAAAATATAAATGTCCATTAACATCAGCATCCCTTATACCTCAGTCACGTTCATGCTGAACGATGTCCAATGATAGAGTTCGTGGAAATGTTATCTCAGGGAAGAGTCAACTCCGATCTTTCTTTGCAACTTCCTTTTCAGCAATTTTCTCCGCTTTGCTACGTTCGGATATTTTAGCTGAAAAAATGGGATCGACCAAAGAGCATCAGTGTAGGAAAATTAGTTACCATCCGACAACAAAATTGAAGAGAGAGGGAAATGGATGCAATGCGAAGTATAAACAATCTTGTAACAAAATTGCATTGTACATAGACTTTTTTTTTTACAATACGTTTTCAAAAATTAGATAAAACTCATGGTTGTGAAAACATTAAAGTGAATGAGAAAGTTGGTTTTCATGAATCTCGTCAATCTGGGTGAAACGTTTAAAGGTTTCGATATATAATTTGCGAGTATACAATAAAAGGTATTGAAAATATGAACAAAAAATCTCGACAAAATTTCAGTATATAGAAAACTGAAATTAAGATATAAAAAAAAAGTCACGCGGGAACTACCAGATAACCCCAAATGAGAGTAAGATGGAATTCCAGAAAATTCATCTAAAAAATATATATAATCAATAGTTTTTGTTACGGAAATTAATAAAATGAAATAGGAAAAATAACAAAGATAATCGGCGTGAAATAACTTAGAAAATAGGCCAGGGTAAGAAATCCCTGGAACAATTATCATCATTTTCCAAAATTTTGAAAAAAAAGAAATGTACCAAAACGCGAGAATTCAGATTTGCAGAAATTATTTTTGAAAATCAAACAAAGATTTTTGGATGAAAATTGAGAAGAGCGATTATTGATGATCGTATTTTTTTTATCAAAGGAACTTTCAGAGTTAAAAAAAAAAAATAATGGTAAAACTTGCAGATTTAAAAAAAATCAAGACTGAAGTAGAATTTCATGAAATGAAAACCAAAAGAGAGAAAACAAACTTCCAGAAGTAAGAAACCAAAAATATATATCGGATTTCTGATCAACAAATGTTCCAGATTTTAAAGAAAAAGCAAGAAAATGGCACGAGTAGAAGTTCATTAAAGCAAAGCAAAACAAGAGTGAAAAAACATGATAAAATGAGGTTTCCCACGTGGAAAACCCCCAAACGTGTCAGAATTTCGATTCAAGGAAAATGCCGCGGTCTTCCAATAAAAGACGAAAAAGCGAAACTACCGTTATTATTTCATCACACCAGGATATAGAGATTCGTGGTAACCGTAGCACGCGAAATACACATAATAAGCAACGAGTACCCGTTGAATGTAACCTCCACCCCTGAGGGAGTCAAGTCCTGAGGCAAATTCCCTACGGATCCTCCCCTGAAGGTGGTAGTACTAGGTCGCTTCAGGTTAGAGGGGCTAGGTCACGTGATCAGAGAAGATTTAAAAAAAAAATTATGGGAATATTGTCAGTAAGGGTTGCTTCTCAACCACCAACCAAGGTTATACATTGCATTAACCCTTTGGGTTACCCATGATCGGTCCATAAAAGATGTGTACGAACAACTTTAGTTGGGGAATTGATCGTCAGATAATTGATGGTTTGAGGACTCCAGGTGAGGGTTTAATTTGTCATTCCATAGATCAAGTTGAGGACCGTTTATGAAAACCAAACGGCCTGAATCGTAACCATTGCTGGCTTTTTCATTTTCAGTCATCAGTACTTTACTTACGCGTTTGTGTTTTCTACTCTTGACTGGTTACCAGAAGATAATGACGATGGACATGTAAACAATTTTAATTACTTGTTCCGAATTAAAAAATCCATGTTACTTCTTAACTAATAGAGATCGTTAGCCATTTTGTGAAGCATTGTTAAGTCGTTCCATGTGATACTGAACTAAGCTGTTTTGTAAATATTTCTTAAAGTAAATGATCAGTGATTAACCAAAAGTAAAATGCAGTAAGCATTATTTAATGGTTATTTCTCTGAAAAGAGAATAATCAGGATGTCACAATCGTTCTTTGTAGTAAATGGTAAATAAGAGGCCAAAAGTGATTGACAGTGCTATGTTTTGTGATGAAACCTTGGTAACCAAGAACCAAAGGTTACGTATGTTAGAATCATCCAAAGCTCGGGGTTTTCAAAAGTCATCAGCCACTTCTTGGACGTCTAAATGATGTTTACTGCTAAGCATATCACAACAGAATCTTGACTAGGTCGTCTTCTCTGATAACATATTGTAAAGTGCGTCATTCTTTAGGCGCCGATAGCAACTAGCAATGATGGACAATTACGTTCTTTCTGGAGTGTAGTTAGCTTTGATTCTTAGTGAATGACAGACTGTTACCTTGGTCTATCGGTGGTTCCCCGAGCCGTATTATCCCACAGCTGTAATAATCATATGCGCCATGGTTAGAATTCATCTAGCATGAAGACGTATGCAGCTATTCGGTAACTTAAGTTCAGATAGTTAAATAAACAAAAAACAAACAAGCATATACGATGAAAACATTACCAGAAGACAATGGAACGAGCATCGTTTGTATTGCAGACAGACCAGATAACCAATTGAACATTTAAGAAGATAATTGATGAATAGATTCAAGGCAGCTACAGACTTCATTGCTTTAGAAGATGATATTCGAAACTTGAAATGATTATTTGCCCCAGATTTAACGCAATATAGCAAGCCGTCAATTAAAGACTAGGTAAAAAATAAGGAAAGAAAATGGAAACGCAAAATCCCGTTGCTGAATAACCACTGGTTCCATGCAACGTAAAAACACCATACAAACAAACAAACAAAGGGGAAAAAGCCGTCAAAACAAAGGAAAGAATCGGTAAACGATACCGAGAGGAACAAAGAGCAGAAGACATTGCATCACAAAGGCTATTACGCAAGGACGGTGGATACACGACCTGAATCTTAAATGTCACGTAAACGGGAAAATGACGGGAATGAAAAAAAAGAAAAAAACGGATGCATCCTGAATCATCTTTCCATTGTATGCAAATGGAAAGAGTAGATGTTCTCTCCCACGCTTTGGTAGACGGCGTTCTCTCTCTCTCCTTGCGTTTGCTCGTTCTCCTTCGCTTAGTTTCTGTCTTCCCCCATTTATCGTCAGTTTTGAATCTGAATGTGAACCTTCTGTGTAACCCACTGCAATTTATTTTTAGTCGCTCTTTGATCATTCCCCCATTATCTACGTGTCAATAGGTTCTTTCTCATCAAATTGCTTTTTGGAAGGTTTGCGATGTCTTATTCGAAGTCGGAATGCATTCTTATGCAAAACAAAACAAACAAAAAACCCGTTCATTCGACCACAGTTAATACCAAGCAGAGCTCCCTTGTGAACAAAAAAAAAAAAAAAAAAAAAAGGAAAACTGTAAGATCTCACGAGTGAAATGACCTGCAGAAAGACTCCTGTTCCTACCGAGCCAAAATCACGGGATCGACACTTGTGATTTCCAGATTTGCATGCACTGATTCATACGCTGTCATCGTTGTTTACCTATTTCGGATTGTTGAACCATTACAGTGATGCAACGTGGCAAGACTATACAGCTACTTATAATAAATGTAATAAGGCTCATTTTCTGCTTGGGAGAACGTTTCGCACCTTCATGGTAACGTTGCAGTTGAATGGCATAAATCTGTCGTTATATGACAACAAGGCGAGACAAATTTGTAGTTAAGTTAAATGCAGGTTATGAAGGTGAGAACCTGTCTTCTGCTTGAAAGGAAACACATGACGAAGTTGGGCAAGGTATACCTGTACCTACAGTAGATGTACGTTTGCCTTTCATTTGCATGGAAACTAACTGTTACATTCTAATCTGACTGTGCACTGACAGCTATAACGAGTAAATGACTATTTTGTATTGTTAACAAAGCATTTCGTTTTGCAACCGGCAACATTCTCCATAAGAAATGAACCATTGTTATAACTATACCTTAAGGGCCAATTATACGGTCTTCAATCCAGATTTGTTTTTCTCCTTTAGGTCGGAAATCCCATCTGTCACGCCCGCTATTTTAAACCCTATGTTTAAAAGACAAGAATTATTGTTAAAACTCCATCTTACGTTACAAATGTTAATCTGGTATTGTTCATTGTCAGTTTCCGTTTATTCTGAAACATACTATACACATTACCTTGTGGGAAAAGGTGAACGTTTATTTTGCATTCCGTGTTACCGATGTGTACTTACATATAGTGGGAGAAAGAGAGAGAGAGAGAGAGAGAGAGAGAGAGAGAGAGAGAGAGAGAGAGAGAGAGAGAGAGAGAGTATGTGAGTGTAATTAAAGGGTAACAAATATACGCAACGTTTTAACCTTCACATTACTTGATTTCACACTTACATTTCCCTATCTAAGAGCTTCTCTTATTTATTTTTTTTTCTGCGACGCCATTTTAAAGAAAACAATCAATCGAGCTTTTTCTAACTTGTGACTGCAGAAAAGTACGTGAGATTAAAACATACGTGAAAGGAACCTTGAACATGTAAGACAGATTTATATATATATATATATATATATATATATATATATATATATATATATATATATATATTGTGTGTGTGTGTGTTTGTGTGTGTATGTGTTTGTATATATATACATATATATTCTTAAATGGCCTATGACTGGTAATTAATTTGAGTTCCGATTATTTCAATTTTACCAAGAGGAACTTGCAGACAGACAGGCAATTACAGCGAGATGGGAGAAACAAAAACATGCTCATGAAGGGACTTGGAGGTGTTAGAAGCGAAGCTAAACAAACTGTAATTTTTGTTTATTAACACCGATTCCGTCTCGTTAATTATCTGTACATAGCGCCTCAGTGGCGTGATCGGTATGGTCTTGGCCTGTCACCTCGGTGGCCACGAGTTCAGACGATTCTCGGGCATTCATTTGAGGTGTGAGAGATGAGTATTTCTGGTGATAGAAGTTCACTCTCGACGTGGTTCGGAAGTCACGTGAAGCCGTTGGTCCCGTTGCTGAATAACCACTGGTTCCATGCAACGTAAAAACACCATAATAACAAACAAACAAACAATTATCTGTACATATATATGAGTAAAGGTATTTATAAAATTAAGAACCTAGCTTATTATATGTTGTACCATGTAATGAAATTGTAACTTCGGACATGACTTACATTTCAATATAATTTAGCGGCATTCCCTTAGGTTCTTCAATGACAAAAAAGAAAAACTATATGAAAGCAAACACAATTTAAAGAAACCTCCAGATGGAGCTAGCATCGGGGGATACATCCATAATGTAACCCTTGCTACCTAACGAAGATTGTGTCACGGTAGGTCAGGTTGGGTTAGGATAGGTTAGGTTAGGTCACTATAGGAAACATCCAAACATTCTTGCCAGACGTTTACCCACTTTTAGCGCGTCATACAAATATTCTATAAATGACTTTGCTCCACTGAAGTAAACTATAGAATGGTGATATTGATTTTTATGTTGCATTCTTTTCCTGGGGGAGACTTTAAGGAACGCAAGTTATCGAATATATATATATATATATATATATATATATATATAATATATATATACATATGTATATATATATATTTATTTGTAATAGACACTATGCCCTCATAACCTGTAGAATTCTTCGCGCTTTTTTGCGTATCCAAAAAAAGCGCGAAGAATTCGAGAAGTTAAGGGGGCACTGTGGCCATTACAATTACATATGTATCTGGTAAAAACGTGACCAGTAGATTCTACATTTATATATTGTATATATATATTTGTAAATATATTATATATATTGTATATATATAATACATATATATATATATTATATACTTACCGTGTATGACCAGAGAAGCCAGAACATTCATCATTCCTCCTTATTTTCCCAATTAACTTCAGTTTCTTAATTCCATCCATTCCATCATCGGATCAGAACCAATAAGTCACACGGTCGTGAGTGCGATCCCTCTCATTTAGCCTCGAACTCAGGTTGGTCCAGTCGTGACCCGTTTCACAAATAAAAGTCTCAATCTGCGTTATGTCAAGGTGAAATGAATCCCGCTTTCAGGAAGGAAACGCGTGAATGTATAAGGCAATAATGTTTCTCTGTTCGGTTAAGCCTGCTTTCACAACGTCTCTCGGATAATGTTGCGTTAATGATGATCCCCGTAAAGGAGTAGTACCGTCAGTGCACCTCAAGCAGTGTACTGTAGGCATTACTTAAGGTTCTTTGCAGCGAGCCTTCGGCCCCTAGCTGCAACTTTTTCCGTTTCTTTTTACTGTGCCACCTTTCGTATTCCCTTTCTTTACTGTCCACCTCTAGTATTGATCCATGGTGCAACTGCCCGTTTCAGCACTAAATGACCTCATAGGTCCCAGTGCTTGGCCTTTGGGCTAAATTCTATATTCAATCAATCAATTTAGATGCCTATGTGTTGTTTCACAGAACTTCCACCTGGCCTTCAGGAAAGTACTGACGATGATACTTTTGTAAAGAAAAATAAGTTGAAAGTTTGATGGGTAGAACATTTAGTTGTTGGATTTATAAAGAGATACTGTGTGTGTGTTCGATGTGTTATCCTTATCACTAAAGGTTGGGGATGAAGGAAACACCGAAATACTAAAAGTAGGTTCTTAATGTCTAATGAAGTGCACAAAATCACAGAGGTGCAAGCAAGGAAACAGAGCGGTGCCGTACTGACGAAACGTGACTGCCAGACGGGCGAGATTCAGTCATTACATATCGTACATGACATATGAGAATGAGATACATTAAATACATAGGGAGGCATATAAATGAACACGAAATATAAAGAATACATTACATATGCGTAAAGGTTCATATATTATATTGAATGTTTCTTTCATTTACCTACAGATACCATTGACAGTTAGATGTTTGTTACGGAAAGGAAGTTATCTTAGATAGTGCTGATACAGACGTAAAAGTCATAGTGACTTTGCGTTTGTTTAGGAAGTGTTATGGAGAGAAACATAATTTAAGGTCATACGAACATTAAATCTTCGATCTGTGTTTAGTTTTTATGAAATAGAAAGAGTTGAGTTTAACAGTGAAAGGAATGTATTTAACACAAAGTGTGCCGACATGTCTCTCTCACTATTCCTATTTCTTAATTGAAGGGCATTCAAACAGACAGACCTAGTAAGCGTGATTTGGGTTAACATTCTTTTACCCTTCACATTGACAGTTGGAGAAATGTACTGTTTCTGTATTTGTTTCACTTTCAGTAAGGTAAATAAAAGATATGTAATGAATAAATCGATGTGTTTACCCTTTTTCCTATATTTTCTTAGTATAGAACAGACATACCTTTAGGATGTTTGGACAGTATGTATGTATTTTTCACCAATCGGCGTCGGTAACAATTTTCTGTTCTAAGGCCGGTCTAAAGAAAAAGTCAGCCATATGGCAGGACAAAATGAGAGATATACGTGAATTTACGAAAGAAGCAACGTTGAAGGTCGGGGAGGGGGGGGGAGGGGGGGGGAGGGGGGGGGGGAGGGGGGGTAGGGGAAGCGGTGTGAGCGGTACAGTAAGTGTACGTGATTAGTATCAGCTGGATCCCGTGAGCACCAGTAGTTAGTAGTCCCAAAACCTTTTTGGGTGAGAACTGCGAGATCTAAAGCTGGAGATGACAAGGAAATTTGTGGGAATGAGACCCCAGGAAAGACTCTGAGTTGTCATAGGTAGCATTCGCGCCTTCCAAGCAAAAGGACCTACTAGTAGGTTCTCGACTCTTGGGAAGGGCGGCAGGTGGACTTGTAGCATGGAACCCATATATATATATATATATATATATATATATATATATATATATATATATATATATATATATATATATATATATAATATACGCGTATATATGTAATATATATAATATAAAATATGTATATATATATATATATATATATATATATATAAAATGTATATATATATATATATATATTATATATATATATATATATATATCATATATATGATTTCAGGGATTAAACGCACAATAGATTCCCATTTCATTTACGTTTGAAAACAAAGGCTAATCATAAGACCTTGCCATATTACCAGCTTACCTACTCTGGATATCAGGTGAAACACTCACTTCTCGTATTTTTTTTTCATCAGGTTTTTCAAGTATATTAAACATGGAAATACCTTTAATGTGTTTCACGTTAAGAGTTGGTGAATCGTTTCTCGTGTAAAGTGATACTATTATTATTTCATATTCAGTTTCTCGTTCATCGGACTTTATTGCATTGTGCAAAGGACCTCACTGCTGTTCATGACACGAAGCATCACTCTTTGCACTTACAGGACTGAAACTCCCAAAGTTGAGTTACTGAATGAGATCAGAGGAAACGAAAACGATCGTTTTCCTGGGAAAGGTTAAACAAGGTGACAGAGAATCGTGCTTGTATGAAATCCAGGTGGAGAAATTCTCTTGAAACTAGAATTTCAAATTATATAAGCAAAATATAATCGTGAAATGCGTTTGTCTTTGTTTTGCACTGAATTAGATGGACAACAACGAAATATATTTTAATGTGGATATCGAACAATGCAATGACAAATGGCCATTATTTATTTGGGTCCCGTGTTTCTGTAGATACTTTCACTGATAATAATAATGATATACCAGCAAATATAAACACGACATTTCGATATCGACTATGATTAATTTGATAACTAGAATATTACACTCAATCCTAACTAGATTTCTAACTCCATTTGCGTTAGTAAAGAAGAGTTCCTTGTTTTCTTAGTAAAGAACTTAACTGGAATGGGTATCTTTCTCACCTACAGTCTTTTTCCCAGATGGGATGTAAAAGAGAACGACTAAACTGACGTTGAATGTCTTTTCAAGTTTCAGATCTCGTTTCACACCAGTAACGTCATAGAAATACTCGGAATTACATATATATATATATATATATATATATATATATATATATATATATATATATATATATATATATATATATATATATGGCAAAAGCCACGAGGGAAAGTACATCAAAGGAGTACTGCGAGGCCTTTCGACTCAATGTAAAGGACATTGAGTCGAAATCTCTCTCAGTATTCTTTCGTTTCACTAAGTCGAAAGGCATCGCAGTGCTCCTTCGTTTCACTTTCCTTCGTGGCTTTTGCCTCTATTTATATCTTCAGCACGTTCTAAATTTTCGTGATTCAGTTACACACATATATATACATGTATATAAACTATTTTATTGGAGTGCCTTTTACGTTTCAAGGTGTTGGAGGCGACGATGGACCTTTATAAATAGGATTTATATTGGTTATGTAATTTTTTTTTCTGCTTATATGAAGTATGCACTGCAGATATTGAATGAATGAGGAGAAGTATGAATTA
>NC_061100.1:141922896-141930396 GCF_015104395.2 Macrobrachium nipponense | reverse complement strand
TTTTGGAGGTGGGGTGTTGGGGGGGGGGGGGGGGGGGGGAGAGGAATAGTGATGCAAAACAAACCGTTAATCCTCAAGCAGATTTTAAAGCACTATGTATTAAATAAAAAATTGGTATGATTTTGACAGTCTTCACGCAGCGTAGCTTGCCCACATTTTTTTTTTATTATTATTACTTTTAGCATTAGTAGCAGCGGTCGTAATAGTGGACTAGTAACATATAAAATTTTAATTCATTCACCACCATACCGAATGATCTATTTGGTCCCAGTGGCATACACCTGGTATTTTATTCAGATCCTTCAGGCCAGCGCAGTGTTCTGGTTATACTATTTTAATGCTAATAAAGGCAGCATATAAAGATTGAATGCAATGACGCCAAAATTTCCATATACGAGTCAGTCTTACTGACGGTAAAAAAGGTGAAAATTCTATCCGAACACTTTATTTACTTGATTAGAACTTCTATCCATGCCATCCACTCCAAAACACAATATTCGAAAATTATCCCGTTCAGGAAACAAGACTGACGTTTACAAGTGAACGCAAAAGCGTCAAAATTATAAATCGTTTTAGAACAATCAGGTTTCTTTTTTCTAGGGCGTTATTATCTTCCGAAACCTGCTGCCCGGTCAAGAGAAATGAATAGGTATGAACTGCAGAATATTTTAAGTGCTGTATCAGATGAGAGAGAGAGAGAGTACCCTTTCTTTGCTGTGAAACATCGATGATTGAAAGTGGAACGTGAGGAACATCATCTGTTTGAAAAAATAAATAAATAAATAAAAGACCGGAAGAAAACGGTTGGTTAATTCCCACAACATTTATGACTTACGAGAAACGCCTAATGCGGAAAAATGCATTTTATCGGGAATAATCTTTGTTGGTTTTGAAAGATGGTTGAGTAGAAGCCATATAGGGAAGGGTCTTACACAATTTCAGAGCATAAAGAACCAATAGTACACTATTACCTCAAATAATAACCCTCGATATTTTTTTTCCTTTCTTTTAGTTTCGTGTTTCGTGTCCCACGAGAAGCTGATATTATGCTCAATATTGGATGAGTTTATATCATTTTATTATCTGTTCTTTTCACGGACAAGGAATTTTTATGTTAACAATCCATTACACACACACACTATATATATATATATATATTATATATATATATATATATATATATATATATATATATGTATATATATAATATTATATATGTATAATCATATATATATTATATAATTATATCTATATATATATATATATATATATATATATAGTATATATATATATATATATATATATATATATATATATATATATATGTGTGTGTGTGTGTGTGTGTGTGCGTGTGTAAACTGTGTATAAAAGATAGAATAACATCAAACTGTCTACGAAATAAGGTAAATCATAATTATACGTCTTTCAAAATATGTGTTAAAACTAGTACCACTTGTTAAGAATCAGTAAAAAAAATGCCAAATCAAAATAGTACGTCTTTCAAAATACCAGTTAAAACTAGTACCACCTGTTTAGAAAATAATTCTCTTTTGCTTAAAGCATATGGCATGTAGAGGAAGATTAAAGCAAGCTCTTCGCCAAAGTAGTAGTTTTTTTTTTTTCCTTGCTATACGTCGAAATATTTGCATTCCATCACCGCATCAGCCATCTGCCAAATGCTTTTCTGTTCTTTTTTTTTATGTTTTACCTGTCGTTATACTCTAACAGGCAAAACAGAAACAAAGAAAAGGGTGGTGGAGATGCAATGGTGGGAGAAAGAGGGAGATAGGAATAGAATAATGCACTTGGTAGCAATAGTAGCAACATATGAAATCGCTTTTTGACTTTTGCTAATCTGGATCAAGAAGAGGAAGAGAGTAGTTACGCAAAGGGAACTTTCAAATGTTCTTAGGTCGCCACGAGGAATGTTCAGGGCTGTTGTGTTAGGTAAAGGGATTGCTGATATAGGCCCCACCCTTTGAGAATCCGTTGTACTTTAACCTAATCCTCTCTCTCTCTCTCTCTCTCTCTCTCTCTCTCTCTTAATAACGTATACCAAGGGCGTTAATATTGCCCTCCGTTCATTTTTAAAATTATTCCTCTCTCTCTCTCTCAGTAAAGTATATCAAGGGGCGTTAATAATTTTTTCTCCTTTGTTTTTAAAATTATCTTTTCTCTTCTCTCTTCTTCGATCTTATCTCGCTCTCTCTCTGTCTCTCTCTCTCTCTCTCTTAAATAAAGTATACCTAAGGGCGTAATATTTTGCCCTCCGTTCATTTTTAAAATCATTCTCTCTCTCTCTCTCTCTCTCTCTCTCTCTCTCTCTCTCTCTCCTCTCTGTAAAGTATATCAAGGGCGTTAATATTTTCCTCCGTTGATTTTTAAAATTATTTCTCTCTCTCTCTCTCTCTCTCTCTCTCTCTCTCTCTCTCTCTCTCTCTCTCTGCGAAAAATATTTTATGTCATGATGTAATTTTCTCCATTTTATTTAAATCCCATTTCTGATGCCTCCATATTCTTTTCTTTTGTTTTCTTCACAGGCAAGTGTAAGACTGATAATTAAGCGTGGGATGATGACATCTCCGAATTGCAGTATCCGGTAAGTAAAGCAATATTCTCATTTATTTTATTTTTGTGAAAATTCATGTCGAGAAAAAGCTGCCGACCTTGCTTTTAAATCTCGCAAGACAAAAATATCACTTAAACAAATTTGGCCATGTTTTTATATTTAGGTTTTTAATGGGTAAAATAAAAAAACTTAAGTAATACTTTTCTGATGTCGTCTTTTTTTTCCTGAGATATTAAACAATGGAAATTATTATTTTTTTTAATGTTTAAATTTCATATACAAGCGACCTGATCAGAAGGCAAGTCATTGACAGACATAGTGCTATTATGGAATACATGAGATGTTTTCGAACTATGCTGGTTTTCCGGTGTAAACTTCTGGGAATATTTTAATCACATCGTTCGTTTTGGGATAATTCTTCCATAACGCAAACCAGATCATTCCAACAGCTCGCTGCAGCTTGAAACAGATCTCTGGCAACACGAAACGGCCCGACTTCGAAACGACCGTATTTTCTCTTGAGATATGTAACGGTGATTATATCCTCCTCCCGACTCGCTTAGTCGGTCCAACATGTGCATCTTATTACTGGGACCTGGTCGCAGTAATTGGACCTTTCCTTTCTCCTTCTAAAGGAGTTTTGACCAGAGGCTGTACTTTGTGCCCTGTTCCTTATATGAAAAAGATAAAAGAGTAGAGAAGGGAAGGGGTAGGTAAACGGGGGGGATAATGACAAAAGTGCTTTAAGGCGTAGCTCATCGAGTGCATCATCAAGTATGGATTTTTAATTCAAGTGGGATTAAATCTGGTCATTGTTGAAAGAAGCCTCATCCTTTATATTGATCGTAGTTCATTTCATCTATAAACCATGTGGCAAACCACATCGACAACGAAACGGTACAAATGATATAACGAATAGGCAACACAAGTCTTTGTCGGCGATGACAAGCCATTATTGACGATAAACCATGTTAGCGAGTAACCATGTAGGGGACAAGCCGTATTGCCAACATACGGTATCGACAATACCGATATGAATCCTGCCTATTAGCATTATCGTACATTTATTTCAAAGAGAACACCATGAATGCGTTGGCAATACTGAGCGAGCTCATCTTTGTAATGTCATAGATTAATGCTTACCCAGCAAAATGTATTTGTGAAACAGTCACCCATACGATGACAAATTGCCTTTAATCACTCTGTACACTTTGTCTTCATTATGACCAAGGTTAAATTTTTTCTATTTTTCTTTGACGTTTGACCAGCAAGTACGACCTAGCTAGACCTTGACCCTTCAATTCACCACATAAAATGTTCAGTCTCATGGAGGATATATATATATATATATATATATATATATATATATATATATATATATATATATATATATATATACATTTATATATATATCTATGTGTGTGTGTGTGTGTGTGTAAAAGTCAAGTTGAAGTCTTCGTCTTCAAAGATATTTGAATTGTGGTTAGCCAATGGACATCCAAACTAGCCTGTGACTACTTGTAGATCTCATAAACCGTTTAATATGACCCACTATCGATCAGCGTACGCTCAGGCCCCGTAGTACACGAATTATTTGCCATTACTATTACAGAGGACTGTATCGTTGCCACCAAAAACATTTGATTATGGTTCCATACGTGAAAGATAGTCATCCCTTCCGGTCTCCCATACTGCCTTCAATTTCGCCCCAAAACTAAAACTAAAACTATTCTTCTGTGCAATATAGATATACAGGCTTCCAAATTAGACACATTCCCCTTTCTTCAATAAGGTTTATTTCCATCGGCCAATACCTATACCTTTGTATAAGATATCATTGCTACGGGGTGCACTGCTCTTCTCCACTTCGTAAATATTGACATCGACTAATCATTCTGTTCAACTTTTTGTTGTTTCACTAATTAATTATTTTTATTCACTATTTACAAGTAGATATAATAATACACAATAAAATAATACCGCATGAAATGAAGATTATACAAGAAAAAAGCAAATTTAAAAAAGATCTAGACTACTATTCTGCCGGAGCTACGATACTGACGATAAAACACTAAAAGATAATTATATAATATAAGAAGCAACTTATTTCGATAACGTACAAGGGCCCGCCAGAGAGGGAATCATCCCTGTGTAGGGCTGTACATGAAACCAAACAAGTACACAATTAAGGCTAACGAAAAACAGCTTACCGATTGCGTGGCATATTTTTTAATATTATTATTGCACTAACGACAATGAATGGAACGATTTAAAGCATTGTAAGTCATTCACGCTTGTTCATTCCGAATTTATGTAGTTTTGGAAAGACTTTTCTCACTCTGAAGTGCTCCTTCAATAAGTACCAATATTACAGGAACAGTCTGAGGGAAATTTGCATTCACTCATCTAACGTTGTTAATCTTTTGAGATCGTAGATGACTATACAATGTTTTTTTCCATCTGTCCATCCGCCTGTGGTGTTTGCGCATGGTAACACTGCGTCCCGGGCTTTAAATAGTTACGCTATGTGTAAGTTTTAGGTAAATAAAAGGATATCTTGGTGTACATTTTTAACTAAAAAGTGTTTTAATAATTTACTGTATGCGAATTACACCGTTAATATTCGAAATAGGATATTATTTAAAGCCCGGGACGCAGTGTTACCATGCGCAAACACCACAGGCGGATGGACAGATGGAAAAAAACAGAGTATAGTCCTGGGCAATGGAGGAAAGTCGATCAGTGCTATAAAATGATAGAAAATTACTCATGGAAGGGGCAAGGGGAAAAAAGAAAGTGCAATTTGGAAGTTAGCTTGAGGCAGGTATAGGGATGGTCAATTTTTTTCCGAGAGCGGTTTATTCTGGCCGTATTTATGTGCTCTGATAATGTTTTTCTTATCCTCCCCATATTTCTTGTAGATTTTATTTTCTCTCGAAAAATAGCTGGATGAATAAGGAGTGATAAAAAAAAAAAAATTGAGGAGGTTATTCGTATGAGAAGTAACCGCTACTGTTAAATGGGGTAATATAGATGCGCTCTTTACTTTCAATTTAGCCTTATATGGTATGATTCGGTCATATGATTTCGTAGGCGATCGCTTACCGCAGACATGAATGAAGAATACAAATGAGTTCGAAGAAGTCAGCACCATCAAACACCAGGAAAAATTTGCCTCGGCTTTGACGGAGATGCCTTGAGAAGAAAATTGAATTAGATCAGTTGAGATAAGTGGAGCTTATGGAGAACTCTGAAGGAGAAAGTGGCGTGCGAAGAGTGATAAGTAGATTGATAACTTTGGGAAAGAGTAAAAGCTAAAGCATATTGAGAACGGATAGGCAGGTACCTGTGTAACATGGACGCGAAAGGGTTGAGAATGAGATGATGAGAATGGATGAATAACCCGAAAGTGCCTTGGATGGAAGAAGACAGCAAGAAATGTGTGTAATGGCGAGGTTGTATCCATAATTACTGTCTTTGCTTCTTAGTTGCTATTTTCCTGCTAGTCAATTGTAACTATCTGTGGCCATAAAACATCGACAAAGCTGCAACCATCGGTAGAACTCTAAGTACTTGTGAAACTGCAAATAGTGTTGAGCCTCAGAGCACTATAAGAAAATGGTTCGCAAACACAAAAAAATATCGACAGCTATTGATGAAACTGCAAAGGGGAATGAAACATTGTTGTGGAACTTTTTTTTTTATAGAGATTTGTATAATGTTATTTATAAAATGAAAAGAATCACAATGTCCACTCAGTCTTATGATACTGATCGGCTCTGGTGAAGCGTAATATAGGACTGTCTCTCTCTCTCTCTCTCTCTCTCTCTCTCTCTCTCTCTCTCTCTCTCTCTCTCTCTCTCTCTCTCTCTCCATATGCAAGTGGTAGCACTCGCATCTTAGCCGAAAAGACCTCTTTTCGATTCCAGTTTGGCATTGTTGATCTAAGCAACAAATTTGTCAACTGTTGTGGGTTGGAGCTTGGGGTAGAGAAATACTGAAGTGAAACGTCAGCGCTCTGTCTAAATATGTTTCATATATCGAATTTGAGGAAAGAGAGGGTCGCAACGAGTTCATCTTTAGTCCCAGTGGGTTGAAACCATTCGTCAGATCAGATTCTCTCTCTCTCTCTCTCTCTCTCTCTTCTCTCTCTCTCTCTCTCTCCTGTGTGTGTGTGTGCGTGTGTGAGTCCCCTCACTAATCGACACTTGTTGCAACTTTAGAATGATCGGATTCTTTGGACCATTTTTTGGACGAGGTTAATATCATCTTATCTGAGACGGATCGACTACCTAACATTTGAATTGTTGCCGAGCCATTTTTGATATCTCATCAATTCAGGATTATTTCTTTTTCTCTTTGTTCTTTCTTTTTCTTTTTGATACCCGTCATATTTGTATGAAGTAGACGTAAGCATGTTTCGAGAGTACTCACTCTTGATAAGTGGTCACATGTTGAAATATTCTTATAAAAATAATTCCAAAGCTTTCCAGTTTTCCAACCACGCACGCGATTACACAGGTAATATCTTTCGATTTCCATCATTACTGTAAACAGAGATTTTTCGCCTTACATGTTATGCTAAAGTAATTTTCAAATGGAATTTCATTTTTGTTATAATATTCATTTCGGTAATTGGGATCACTTTCACGATGAATATTCCATTGTAATATTCCAAACCAATCTTGCTCATAAGCAATCATGAATGTCTGCGGTTGACAGAAACTCTCACCTTTGGATTCCGTTTTCGTTTTGGAATTTCACTCTCTAATTTAAAAAACTCTGCTGACCATCAAGACTAAGAGAGGCGATTGTTTTATCAGTTATTGTAGAAATGTTGCAAAAACAACTCATTAACGGCAAACGGGTTTTCTATAAAAATATGGAGAAACAACGATTTAAAATTGCCAAGAATAGTAAAAGCAAAGCAA